>NC_041395.2:130765214-130860214 GCF_900747795.2 Erpetoichthys calabaricus | reverse complement strand
TAAGTAAGCTGTAAGGAATGAGCCTGCCAAATTTCAGCCTTCTACCTACACGGGAAGTTGGAGAATTAGTGATGAGTCAGTCAGTCAGTCAGTCAGTCAGTCAGTGAGTGAGGGCTTTGCCTTTTATTAGTATACAGTAATCCCTCCTCCATCGCGGGGGTTGCGTTCCAGAGCCACCCGCGAAATAGGAAAATCCGCGAAGTAGAAACCATATGTTTATATGGTTATTTTTATATTGTCATGCTTGGGTCACAGATTTGCGCAGAAACACAGGAGGTTGTAGAGAGACAGGAACATTATTCAAACACTGCAAACAAACATTTGTCTCTTTTTCAAAAGTTTAAACTGTGCTCCTTGACAAGACAGAGATGACAGTTCTGTCTCACAATTAAAAGAATGCAAACATATCTTCCTTTTCAAAGGAGTGCAAAGCAAGCAGTCAAAAAAAAAATCAATACGGCTTTTTGGCTTTTAAGTATGCGAAGCACCGCCGGTACAAAGCTGTTGAAGGCGGCAGCTCACACCCCCTCTGTCAGGAGCAGGAAGAGAGAGAGAGAGAGCCACAGAAAATCAATACGTGCCCTTTGAGCTTTTAAGTATGCGAAGCTCCGTGCAGCCTGTCCTTCAGGAAGCAGCTGCACACAGCCCCCCTGCTCACACCCCCCTACGTCAGCGCAAGAGAGAGAGAGAGAGAGAGGAAGAGAGAAAGTAAGCTGGATAGCTTCTCAGCCATCTGCCAATGAAATCAACTGGGCAAACCAACTGAGGAAGCATGTACCAGAAATTAAAAGATCCATTGTCCGCAGAAACCCGCGAAGCAGCGAAAAATCCGCGATATATATTTAAATATGCTTACATATAAAATCCGCGATGGAGTGAAGCCGCGAAAGGCGAAGCGCGATATAGCGAGGGATCACTGTAGATAATAATAATAATAGCAGCTCACTACTCAAAACACAGAGTGCCTAGTTTCAGACCTGGGACCTTCAGGTTATAAGGCAGCAGTTCTTACCTCTGCATCATTCAAGAATACGTGTAAGCTCCCTGTCAAATGACATTTGAGCTTGGGTTTTTAATTCATTGACAGCAACATGTTAATCAAAATTTTTTTTCTTTGGTTATATTCTTGAATAAAAGCACACGTGTTTATTTGATATTCGCATTAAAGTCTTCACACCATATATAGTTCATGTCATTATTAGTGTAACATGGAAAAAGTTTCTGCTTTAGGTATGTGTTCAGCATTTCTTGCCTCACATTCCCTTTCATCCTACACTTACCCAGATCTTTGTAGACACGGAACACACATGAAATGCATGTATTCCAAATAATGATATACTGTATTATTTACCCTATACAACCCCAGGAACCTCACACACAAGCCTTGGCTTGAGCTGGGAGAGTTGAGCTCCATCAGGGCAGGGGATGGGAAAGCAGGCTGCTTGCTGCTTGTGCTAATTGACAAATTTGTAAAACAAAAGATGTTGATGGAGAGGTGCAAAGGGATTTAAGGTGGGCCAGGATTATGAGTTTTTTCGTAGGCTTTGGTAATTCTAGTGTTAAAAAGGAAATATGTTGTTTGCAGAAGAAAATCTTTTGGGCTTTTTAGCACTAGATGTGTACTTTGTTCTGGAATGATTTAGGTCCATTCTTCTGGGCAGATTTGCTCAAGGTTTTTCACAGTTATGCACTTCAATTTTCAAATAGTGCCACAGATTCAAAACTGGACTGTTGTCATTCACCTTTACTGTATGCCATTGAGCCACTCCAGAGCTAGTTTTGCCTTATGTTTGATAATTAGTATCCAGAAAGATTGACTGTAAGCAAAAGGTTGATGGTTCCACAAAGTACTGACAACAGGGGGTGATCCTTTAACCATCTCAGTGATTCTGGTTTTTAATTTTTAATTTTTTTTCCCTGAACTGTTGCTATTGCATCTTTCACTTGGCAGTTATAAGCTGCATTGACTAAATACGTACATCTGGAGAAATATTTTTTGTGTATGTCTTCAGACTGCAAAGGAACAAAAGTAAAAATTTTGAAGCGGGTGATTCTTTTCTCTACTCACTGTATGCAAGCAGTATTTTTCCTTTTTCTACTAACATAATGTTCATTAACTATGCAAACTAATTTCAATTGTTTGAAATAAAAATGTCAGATAACAAAATTTCAGCTTAGAATTTCAGTAAAATTAGAGAATTGGGGTGGGGGGGGGCATCTAAATACCTGATTTGTCATTTTTAGTACTAATAAGTAATTCTTAGCATTGTAAATACAGTAACAAGTAGGGTAATACTAAATCATACTATAAGATTTTATTTTAGAACTTACAAGTAAGCTTAACCGTAACAATTTTTGATAAAGCACCATTTTAAACAAAAGCATTTTTGTAGTAAGAGAAAAGGACGATTGGATTTACCTGGATTTTTGGTACTAAGACAGTTGTTTAATTTTTTGTCTCATTTTTTATTTCATTTTAGTAAGTTTAGCACCATTTCTCAGTATTGTTCCTTTATTTATTTATTTATTTTGGATACAAAAAGTACATTGTCATTTTATTCTTCAAGCATATTTTTGACCATCAGTGTTTAAAAGCATTCGTCATTTAAAGAGCAATCAGCTGGAACAGAGACAATGGCTGGGAGATTTGATGAGTGTACATATGCAAAACGAAGGAACCAGCATAAACCAAACCAGAAATGGTCTCTGCTACATCAAACACAGCACGAAAAAGAAAGAAGAAAAATTTAAACATACCAACCAAGTTAAAAGCATGCGGAAGGAAATGTAATTTTTTTGTATGTGAAAACAATAAAAGCATTTGGATTTCACACTTATATCACTCCAGGCTGAATTTAAATCTGTCATCTTTGCAATGTTATCCATTGCAACCCGTGTTGTTTTAATGATGCAATTACCAATTGACTAATAATTATTCCATTCTTTCAGATTCCACAGAATGCATTCAGTGTCCTCTGGAATACTGGCCGAATATGGCAAAAGATCAATGCAATGAGAAGATTTTTGAATTCCTCTCCTATGAAGATGTACTTGGGATTATTTTAGTACTTTTTTCTTTAAGTGGTGCCAGTATAACTGTTGCTGTAGCTTTGATATTTTTTCAGCACAGACATACTCCCATTGTTAAAGCCAATAACTCAGAATTAAGTTTTCTTCTCTTGTTGTCATTAACTCTCTGTTTCCTTTGCTCAATTACATTCATTGGCAAGCCATCCAGCTGGTCCTGCATGCTGCGTCATACAGCCTTTGGGATTACGTTTGTCTTGTGCCTGTCATGTGTTTTAGGAAAAACTATAGTAGTGTTGATGGCATTTAGAGCCACAGTCCCTGGCACTAACATTATGAAATGGTTTGGCCCTTTCCAGCAGAGAATGAGTGTGTTTGCATGCACATTTTTGCAGGTCTTGATCTGCATTGGTTGGCTGACAGTGTCATCACCATACCCAGATAGAAACATGGAATATTCTAAAGATAAAATCATTTTGGAATGTAATGTTGGATCTTCAGTTGCATTTTACGTTGTCTTAGGTTACATTGGCATTCTTTCAACGTTTTGCTTTATTCTAGCTTTTTTAGCTCGTAAGCTACCAGATAACTTCAATGAAGCTAAGTTTATCACTTTCAGCATGCTGATATTCTGTGCCGTCTGGATCACATTTATTCCAGCTTACATTAGTTCACCTGGAAAGTACACAGTTGCTGTGGAAATCTTTGCCATTTTGGCCTCTAGCTTTGGTTTACTGTTTTGCATTTTTGCACCTAAATGTTACATTGTTTTGCTGAAGCCTGAGAAAAATACCAAGAAATTCATGATGGAAAAAATGCCTCAAAAATCACTTTAAGAATATTTTAATCAAAGGAAAAGGTACTGTATGAAAATGGGAAGATTTTAACAGATGAGTTGTATTTGCTTGCCTGGTCACATAAAATGTAAAATATTGATAGGCAAATGATTTATAAATATATTAGTGCATGTGCATCTCACAAGTTGCTTATAGCCTGAAAATAAGTGAGGATGTTCAGGTATTGCACAAATTAAGTTATCTTCTAACATGAATCAGCAGGTAATGATTTTATTTAAATAATATTACAAAATACAAAAGATGTGAATTTATTAGATAAATAAGCCCTGATTTAATATTTATTTCTGAATTAATTTCTGTGACTCTCTTATTTTCTGACTCCATTAATCATAATATTTAAATTGTGCTCTTTTCATTCTTGCATTTCTTGTTTGTAATTCTTTCAAAATCAGATCCACAAAACCTAGCTGAGATAATTCAGACTTTGCTGTACTAACAGCTTTTCATGTTACTCATCTCCTAACTAAACTAAGATTATTTTTCTGTTTCCAGGCCTCTGTCACACTGACATAGACTTATGACAATTCCACTGTGTTTTATCATGCTTTTGTGCTTTTTTTTGTGAAATTGCCTTGTGAGGGGGCTTACTCTGATGGATGCAATATTAAATAAATGTTTGAATATATTAGGTTGTTTTTACTTTCACTCTTTAGTAACTGAATATACAACAAATTATATTTTTGTAAGAATATTAAACAGACATGTATTGCTGTCACAACTTTCTAATGAAAGTCAAATATGCAGGTTTCCCTGAGTTCTGCTTCATTTTCATAAGAAATTTTCTTTTTAATCGTTTTCTTCCTGATGTTCTAAACATGGTGCTTTCCAGAAAATGACACATCCTTCAAGCTTATTAATCTTAAGAATTTGTTTATAAAGGTTTGTAAATATAAACTTAGCAATTGGCTTTGTAGGCAGAGACTGGAGTACTGACTTTCACTTCCATCAACTTGTCTTCTAATAAGGTTAGTTGCAGAGCAAAAAGACAAAAGTGCCATCTGAACAAACAGATATATTACGATTATTTAAACCTTGAAGAAGAAATTAAGTAGAATTCATTACACTGCAAGTGCTGATTCTCTGGTTCTTCAATTGCTGCCTTTTTTTAACATTTCAAGAAAGACATCAGTTTCAGCTCTTTACTCTGGGAGCTCATATTGGTTTCTATCAAAACCAATCAAAACTTGCCCAACACAGGGCTGCCAATGCATTGAATAGCACACTCAGTCACACACCCAGACTTTCTACAATCACCTGCACATGTGTGGTGACTAAAAGCAGACCATGCATTTCACACCTAGGCCTTCAGTAGTGCTCCGTCTGAATCAACCCGCCCCTCAAAAACTAATTTATGGTTATAAAAACCATCTTAATATGCAGAAATACAGTATAAAGAGCCATTGCATCGCAGATAGATAACTCCTGTAGCCACAATAAATGCCTTTATTGAATAGACAAACCAGGGATGAACAAGTTCCTTTCTACTGCAGCTACAGCCCGCGACACACATAAAAAACATCAATAATAACTCATAAACTTGCAATATTATTTAGGAAAATCGCAACATTTTACTCACCAAAAATTTGTGTTATTTGTAAACAAAATCCGTCCTCCTCTCTTTCCTCAAAAACAGTTCAATTACTCTGTCGTACAGATTATCCGTGCACTTCAGTTCCATTATGAAGTCCCTTTCTATCGCCATCGAAGCTAATGCTGAAAGTCGAACCTGCCCTGTCATATTTCTGGCATAAGTTTTAATTCGCTTTAGGGCTAAAAATGTCCGCTCGACAGAATCAGTGGACACGGGAATGGTCACCGCCAAACATACCAATGTGTACAGATGCCCCATGATGCTCTCATTCAGATTTTTCTATTACACCATCCGCACCATCCTATCCAATCAACGGGTCTGAATACGGTGACATTGCCGTATGCCTGCTAGAGGGCCCCAGTGAAACCAACTCAAAATCTGATTGGTTGAAGCAACAGTTTAATCGACATTTATTTTGTGTTAGTGGGCCTGCAGAACGGATTGTGAAGGCCTCCGGGCAGACTTCTTTGACTTTGACCCTGCCTGGCAACAAATGATGGCTGAAATGTGATTGGTTAAATGCTTTAATACGAAAATACATGTCTGGAAGCAGCACAACCATCGGAAAAGCTTTGAAAGGAAGCGGACAGACTATTTGTAATTATATAATAAGTATTCATGGACAAAATATAATTAACATCAGTTTGTGATTCAGATATTTTTTTAGGCCAGCAGAGAAGGCCTTGCAGGCCCTGACGGCCCGCCACTCTACACACATAAAATCTGGCCTCACCTGTTGAAAAAATCAATAATTTAGCTCACACAAATGCAATTTATTTATAATACTACATGTAGAATTGAGACACTTGGACAGAACTTGACATATGCCTGGGTGTCTGGATTTTGCCCAGACTAAGGGTTTTTATAGGGTTTCCTGATCAACCAGGCTGCCCACAAAATTGCCTTTTCAAATCGTAACAAGACATGTTTCTATCAAAGTTCAATTACACTCAAAATTCTGCTGAGTTGTTAAAAAGTGAACTTTATACAGCTGTCTGTCACAGACAAATGCAATTTATTTGTTATCAAATGCTATTAGAATCTATTTCAGGTTCTAACAAGAGATCAGTTTACACATAAATAATACAGACATATTTAACCACTATAAGAAATTAAGAATAATCTTTTCAACTCTTCCACACACCCCAGACCAAGTAAATTATTAAAGAAAATAAAATTAAACGTTTCTAGAAGGAGAACTGCTGAAACAAGGTATAAATCAGTAGTCAATGAGGCCCAACATATGTTCCCTAACCATCTCATAAGGTAGTATCATTACAATAGGATGACAGTCTGCTATCTTACCTTCAGGGCTTCTTATTGTCCATGTCAGTAAGATGAGTAACTGTAGAAAGTATTGATGTGCAAACTCATGCATCAACTTTTACCCAAAAGTTAGGACTTATGTACACCTAAGAATCTACCTCATATCTTTGTAATGAAGTGGAATTTCTAGATTCATTTCTGTCTGCATCTGCTCCTAGTCTGGATTTAGTTTCTGCTCCTTTTAGCTGACACTACATGGAGTGACTTACATAATTTCAGGACTTAAGTAAAACCATGCAGTTATTGCTTGTTGTGATCTTAAGGCTCACAAAAGATAGATTTCTCAAACTCTACATAAGCCTTGCCCTCAAAACCCATGAAACAGGGTTTGGCCTGTAAATCCAGAAAGGTGCCAAGACTGTGGTTTTGGCTGCAGAAATACCCTTAGAGATCAATATTCCTTCCTTTCCACCCCCAAAATCTTAAACATACTCAAAACCTCATTTTAGTGACATCTTTCGTATATATTGAAACTGTCTGTGAAGCAAAACTCTATGGTTTCTCTCAAAACTAGTTAGGGGTTAACAAATATTGCTTAACACTAGAATCCCTGTAACCTACGAAAAAGGTAGTAATGTCAGGCCACCTTAAATTCCTTCACATGTCTTCATCAGCATCTTTGTTTTGCAAATGTGTCAATCAGCACTGGCAGCATGTAGCCTGCTATCCCATCTCCCCCCAAAAACGCAGCTGAAGTTGGTCGCAAAATTCAAATTTACATGTTGCTGTCAATGTGTGAAAACCCAGGCCCAAATATCAATCAACACAAAGCCAACATATTTGCTTGGCAAGTGCAGAGTTAAGATCTGCTGCCTTGTTATCAAAACGTTGCAGGCTCAAGCCCAGCTCTATTGCTGCTATTATTATTATTATTATTATTATTATATAATAAAAACATACATTTGATTTGAGTCTGTAACACCTGGTCTAAATCTTTGCTAAAAGTTAGCTTTTTTTATCATTCAGATTTATTCTCTCAGTCACATTCACATGGTACAACGAACTTGCCTCTACCTCTCTGAGTTGATGACATGACTGTCATGTGGCATTTCCACTTTGACAACAAAGACACCTGTGCAGAACATGTGAAAAACAACAGATTTTCTGTGATCTCAGACATCAGGCAACGTTTTGTCGAAAACTGTATTTTGAGTTACAACCCAGGGCAGTATATTACTGTTGATGAGCAACTGTTTCCAACCAAGGTCCATTAACCTTTACAAGCACCATACATTTACATAGGCTGTTAGACACTCAAATCAAATGTATGTTTTTATTCTATAATCTATAATAATAAAAGGCAAAGCCCTCACTGACTGACTGACTGACTCACTGACTCACTCATCACTAATTCTCCAACTTCCCGTGTAGGTGGAAGGCTGAAATTTGGCAGGCTCATTCCTTACAGCTTACTTACAAAAGTTAGGCAGTTTTCATTTCAAAATTATACGCGTAATGGTCATAACTGGAACCTCTTTTTTGTCCATATACTGTAATGGTAGGCAGCAAGATGGCCGTAGGAGACTGAGTTGCGTGTCGCGTCATCACGCCTCCCACGTAATCACGTGAACTGACTGTGAACTCAGTACGTAGAAAAGAAGGAGGAGCCCCAAAGAGCACAGAAGAAAACATTCATTACACAATTGACAAGGCAGCGAAACAATAAGAAGCGAGTGAGTGACGCATACAAGCATCTTCATAAGACACGAGGTATAAAAAAGCACGGTGTAAACCGTAAGTCTAAATTAACTTTATAGAACCGCTCCCGCTGCCGTTTGCAATACCATATTCGCGAGATACAAGTTTAATGAGAAGACACGAGGTATAAAAAAGCACGGTGTAAACCGTAACCTTAACTTTATAGAAACGCTCCCGCTGCCGTTTGCAATGCCATATTCGCGAGATACAAGTTTAATGAGAAGACACGAGGTATAAACGAGAGTTTGCATCACTTTGTAACAGAGTTAAAATTGCTGTAGCGAGAAACTTTTAACTGCCGGGTCTTAGCTAACATTAAATAAACCCGTGGACATCGCAACATCACACAAGACAGTGGCTCACGTGAAGTGACTGAACGCAGCAGGAGTGATCTCTTCCATGAATCAAACCTGTTCAAAAAACACATTACACAATTGATAAGGTAGGAAAAGAATATGAAACAAGGCACGGTATAAACCGTAACTTTAAGTTTATAGAAACGCTGCCGTTTGCAATACCATATTCGCCCCTGCGAAGCGCGGTGATTTTGCTATATATATTAAACTATTTCAACCATTGTATGATCTGCTTCTCGCAACTGAAAGAGGGCACCGTGGCAGAAGTTAGCCGACTTGCTCACCAACCACAAGCGTTACCTGGTAGGTAACCACCCATACAATCAGATTGTGAATCAGACTACGAATGCCTGCAATGTAATTACCCCGATCTATATGCTGTCAAATGAACGAACCTCACGCCGTGGCACAACGTTAGGGGCTTCGCCTCTACGTCCGACGATCGATTCCCGTAAGGGAGTGCAGTGACTGTGTACTCCTGATGAGCCCACAATTACGGCGAAACACGTGTCGCATACTATGCATCTTCAAAGCACGGTGTAAACAGTAAGTTTAAATTGAGTTTATAGAAACGCTCCCGCTGCCGTTTGCAATACCATATTAGATGACTTTGTAACAGAGTTAAAATTGCTGGAGCGATAAATTTTTAACTGCCGGGTCATGTCACGTGTTCTTGGGTAGGTACACCAAAAAATGTATACATTTATGCATGCAATGGGCAAACAAAAAATGTACTATACCCGAAAGCACTACAGTAGTACTCAATGTATCTTTACTTCTTAAATGTTAATGTTTTACTGTTTAATAATTTATACGCTTCTTATATGTTATTCAGATTCTTTTATCAAAATACCAGTAACAGCGCACTGCACGATAACGTGGAGTGAATACACTTGACATGACCATTCATAGTATTTATCCTCTTTCTCTGTACGTTTACCATTCGTTTGCTCAGAGGTTGATGAGCTTGCTGCTTAATGAGCAGCTCTTGACCCTAGCGTCCCGCTGCTTCTCTTCTTTCGTCGGCATCTTTACCCGTTAAAACTGATTTTTTTTTAAACTTAGTATGTTTTCTTTAATTTTTCAGTTAAGCTGGCACTTAACTCTTCAATCTGCCTCAAGAATGATTAGCGAAGGTGGTAGACAATGAAAACGTCAGCCGTACGCATCCGCCACGCACGCACTGGTGCGCGCAGCTGTGAGTTCATTCTACAATAAAATAAAATAAAGATAAAAAGAGTAATAACTTGCAGCACCGCTATTCAATTACACTTGCCTAACGCCTCTCCTAAGGGGAAATACTGTGGGATCTGGGCATCCGTCAAAGCAGCAATCACAAGCCCGATTAGAAAGCGGGAAGCTGTGATTTGTCCTCTCCCTCCCATGTAACAATCGCAGCCCGTGTTGCAACGCACTATGTATGTATATGTATATATGTGTATGTGTGTGTATATGTATGTGTATATATATATATATATATGTATTCATATGTGTGGGAAAGCGAATAGTAGACGTGACGTAGTATCTGTGTACCAAATTTCAAGTCAATAGGTGAAACGGTTTGCGAGCTACAGCTCATTTAAAATCCTGGACAGACAAACGAATAGCCACAGTAGTGTTTTATAGAAGAACATTTTACTGTTTAATAATTTATGTTTATATGCAATGTGCTTCTTATATATTACTTCATATTCTCAAATGATAATGATGTTAATGTTGTTTATATTGATTTCTATGTTATTGTAAGTGCTCTTTATTTGTGGAAAAATAAATTTGGCAATTAAACTTATTTTATACATACATTTTATTTTTTT
The DNA here is from genome assembly GCF_900747795.2 of Erpetoichthys calabaricus. NCBI lineage: Eukaryota > Metazoa > Chordata > Cladistia > Polypteriformes > Polypteridae > Erpetoichthys > Erpetoichthys calabaricus. Next base: position 130,849,545 of record NC_041395.2, on the reverse strand, counting down.
CTCTTGCACTCAGTCAGCGAATCCACTGGGTAATCAGCTATATATATATATATATATATATATATATATATATATGTATGTGTATATATATATATGTGTGTATATATATATATATATATATATATATATATATATATATATATAGAGAGAGAGAGATAGATAGATAGATAGATAGATAGATATATGTGTATGTATGTACATATACAAATATGTATATATATGTATATATGTTTATATATATGTAGATATACAAATATGTATATATATGTATATATGTGTATATATATGTAGATATACAAATATGTATATGTATATATATTTATATGTGTCTGCGTGTGTGTGTATATATATATATATATATATATATATGTATGTGTATATATATGTTGATATATGTATATATATGTGGATGTGTATATGTATATATTTATGTATATACAGTATGTTTATGTATATATATGTTTACATAACCTCTTTAACACAGTACTTCTCCGCTGCGAAGCGCGGGTATTTTGCTAGTCTATACTAATAAAAGGCAAAGCCCTCACTGACTGACTGACTGACTCATCACTAATTCTCCAACTTCCTGTGTAGGTGGAAGACTGAAATTTGGCAGGTTCATTCCTTACAGCTTACTTACAAAAGTTAGGCAGGTTTCATTTCGAAATTCTAAGCGTAACGGTCATAACTGGAACCTACTTTCGTATACTGTATACGGCCATAGCGGGCAGTTCGGTCGCCGTGTGAGGCGGTTGTGTCTTGCGTCTTGCATCATGACGCCTCCCACATGATTGAGTGCCTGCCCATATAAGGTAAATATTCGCGGGTGAAGGACTGTGCTTAGCATATTCATAAGTGCGGCTGCTGCGGACTGTGCTTACCATAATCATAAGTGCGGCTGCTGCGGAAATCAGCACTCTTCGCTGCGGTGTGTTCATTCCTTTCCTTGCTTCGCCAAGGAAGCAGAATTTTCACAGCTTCTCCACTGTTTTATAAACGAACGACATATAAGGCTGTCCTTTTTCCTTGCTTCGCCAAGGAATCAGCCTTTTTATTTAATCCACGGGTTCTCTGCTGTTTTATTGTTCATTTGTTAAGATTGTTATAGTTATTGTGTAGGTATTTTACACTTAGTTTACTGTTCAGGTACCCATTTGTTTTATTTAATCTGCGGCTTCTCTGCTGTTGTTTTGTTCGTTTATTACAATTATAGTTATTTGAATCCTTTTCTTTGCCTGAGTGCCTGCCCATATAAGGCGCTCCGCAGTTTTTTTGTGAAGCGGTCTTTACACAGCATCTTCGCTGTGTTATAAACGAACACCATATAAGGCCGTCCTTTCTCCTTGCTTCACGGTTCTCTACTGTTTTATTGTTCGTTTATTACGATTGTTATAGTTATTGTGTAGGTATTTTATACTTTGTTTACTGATCAAGTACCCATTCCCTTTATTCTTCCAACTGTACCCCTATTAACATGTCTATCGAGGTGATCACCATCAATCAAAGAACTATCACTTACTGAGTGGTGTCCATGCCCAGAGATGGCGCCTGCCTTTTCCATTCTCTGTGTTACATATTGCACAGACATATCAGGCTCACTTTTGATATCCGCAGGGACATTGTGTCTTATGTATTAAATGACTGGGACAGGTTCAAAGTGTGGACTGATGATGGTACAGGAGATAATTATAGTACACAGGAGCCCTTCACCTATGGTTCTGCATGTAAGTTGATGGCTACCGCTGAATTGTTTGGTTATCGCTTTCAAGTGTACCGAAATGGCCAAATATTTTACACCTTTGGAGAACCGTCAATGCCTCTTAAACATCTTAGATTCACAGGTGACGATTTGAGTGGTGGACACTTTGATGTTTATGAATATTTCAACTCTCAAAAGATTGATGCAAAGTAATTGATGAAGCCAGTTGTATGCTTATATCGATTGACACATACCGAATGTCAGTTCAAAACAAATCCAGCTCGAGCCGATTATGACAGCAGCAATCCAAGCTGTGAGAACACAGTAAAAAGGAGGCGTATCAGACGTCGTGGTAGATTTTCTGATGCAGCTAGACGGAAGCAACTTCATGCAGCTGCCGCCAAATACTCGCAGAAAAATCCACAAGTTAATAAACACGCTGTGGCTAAATACTTAGAAGCAAATCCACAAGTTCATAGGGACGCTGTGGCTAAATACTCGCAAGCACATCCACAAGTTCATAGGGACGCTGTCGCTAAATACTCGCAAGCGAATCCACAAGTTCATAGGGACGCTGTCGCTAAATACATGGAGGCAAATCCACAAGTTAATAGAGCTTCTGTTTCTAGATACGATCCCAATAATGAAAAGCGGCTCATACGAAAACAACAGGTTTGGCTCAAAAAAGCCAATTGTGGATTTGCGTATGACCCAAACATACATTATGAGTCTGACAAAACAGTACACATTGGATCCATGGATGTTCACTGTGACTATTGTCAAGTTCAGAAGTGGAAATGCGAGACTCCTGGTTTGTACTGTAATGGTGGTAAAGTCTCTCTCACTCCTTTACATAAGCTTGAAAAGGAAGCACAAATCCACTGCACTAATTTTTCTGGACTTAACATACCCCTGGTCAAGCAATTACAAAAAATGCTCCATGACTGTAACACTTACATCCAGGCCTTCCACTCCACAATGGACAATATTTCATATGATGACAAAGACTTCAAAGTTGTCATTCACGCAGACAAAAAACCATTACATGCACACTAAGGCAGATTTAATAAACCCACAGTTCATCAAGTTGGTGTTGTCATCGTTGGGCAAACATTCAACAATAGAGATATTGTCTTGAAAACTAGAGACAATAAACTACAACGCATTAAGGAAACCCACAGATCCTATGATGCACATCAATATCCTCTCATGTTCTGCTATGGTGAAGACAGCTATTCTGTGTCTATACCCCAAGTTCATGCTACCAGTAAGTTACCTATGAACAAAACCGTCTCTGCAGCAAACTTCTATTCATACCGGCTTATGATCAGACAACATCATGATAATACTATCCTTTTCTTCTGAACTTTACTAAATCAGTTTTTAGTTGATATGTACACAAAAATTGAATCCGAAAGACTAAATTATATCAAACTAAATCAGAAAAAACTACGAGCTGAAAATTACGTTCACTTAAAAGATGCTATTGACAAAAACGACACTGATTTAATAGAACTTGGTCAAGCTGTGATATTACCATCTTCCTTCACTGGAGGACCTCGCTATATGTACGAGCGTACACAAGACGCAATGACATACGTACGTCCTTATGGCCGCCCTGACTTATTCATCACATTTACTTACAATCCTAAATGGCCTGACATCACTGAAATTCTCCTTCCACGTCAAAAACCTCACGATCGCCACGACCTTACCAGTCGTGTATTTCATCTCAAGATTCGCAAAATGATAGACTTGCTCACGAAGAGTAGCATTTTCGGCTGTACAAATTGCTACATGTACACCATAGAGTGGCAAAAGCGAGGTATTCCCCATGCACACATTCTATTGTGGCTAAAGGATAGGATTAAACCAGCTCTCATCGATCAAGTCATCTGTGCGGAAATTCCTGATCCACAGACTGACCCTGCCCTACACAAAATAGTAAAATCCACCATGATTCACGGCCCATGTGGACCTCATAATATCAACTCACCCTGCATGATCAACAGAATATGCACTAAGAAGTACCCGCGTCCGTTCATCTCAGAAACTCAGACCGGAGAGGATGGTTACCCTCAGTACCGCCGGCGTGCACCTGCTGATGGAGGTCATACAATTAACATCAAAGGAGTAGATATCAACAACAGATGGGTGGTCCCTTATAGTCCTGTGCTGTCCCGCTTCTTCAATGCTCACATCAATGTCGAATTTTGCAGTTCCGTAAAATCAATCAAATACATCTGCAAGTATGTTAACAAGAGAAGTGACCAGGCAGTATTTACAATACAAAATCAAAATGACGAAATATCTTGATACGAAGCTGGTCGTTACATTGGTAGCTCTGAAGCAGCCTGGCACATTTTCTGTTTTCCCATTCACAAACGTTTCCCTCCGGTCGTTCATCTTGCTGTGCATCTTGAGAACGGACAAAGAATTTATTTCATAGAAAGCAACGTTGCCGATAAAGTACACAATCCACCACTAACCACCCTTTTAGCGTTCTTTGACCTTTGCAAACATGATGATTTTGCAAAACAACTTCATTATACTGTGGTGGGTTGGCACGCTGCCCATTATTGGTTCCCTGCCTTGTGCCCTGTGTTGGCTGGGATTGGCTCCAGCAGACCCCCGTGACCCTGTGTTCGGATTCAGCGGGTTGGAAAATGGATGGATGGATGGAACTTTATTATAATGAAATTCCATCATATTATGTGTGGGCAAACAACATGTTTCGTCGAAGGAAACAAGGCAACCCTGTACCAGGACATTCAGGAGTGAAAAAGGATAATGTACTGGGACGGGTCTACACTGTACACCCGAATAACTCTGAATGCTACCATCTTCGACTGCTGCTCAACAAAATCACAGGTCCCACATCTTTCAAATCTCTCAGAACAGTTGATGGTGTCCTACATCCGACATATAAGTCAGCCTGCAGGGCACTCGGTTTATTACATGACGATATCAACTGGGACGAGACTCTACAGGAAGCTGCTCTGTCTCGCTCACCTCAAAAGATCCGTGAACTGTTTGCTGTCATGTTGGTGTTCTGCCAAATGGAAAACCCCTTAAACCTATGGGAAAAACATAAAGACAGCATAGCAGAAGATATTAGGAGACAGACTGAAAGAGATCATATACGAACAGAAGTCTACCAGTGGTTAAATTTGATCTATAACAACTGTCTACAGTTGCTTGAAAACTACATAATTGGTATTGGAGGTCAATCTCTTCATCATTATGGTTAGCCTTCACCTTTAACAGAACTGGCACAACTTACGTCAAATCCCGAGTACTTGAAAGAGACATCTTACAACACCTCGCAATTGGCCAATATAGTCACAAATAACGAGCACTTGCTAAATAGTGACCAAAAGTCAGTTTATGAGCAAATCATGAGCAGCGTTGCGTCAGCCACTGGCACGGTGTTTTTCCTTGATGCTCCAGGAGGAACTGGTAAGACATTCCTAATAAACCTTCTCCTTGCAAAAATCTGAGCAAAACGTAACATTGCCATAGCTGTGGCTTCTTCTGGCATTGCTGCAACTCTTCTAGAGGGTGGCAGAACTGCTCATTCAGCTTTCAAGCTGCCTCTGAACCTCAACCATACTGAATCCCCCATGTGTAACATATGAAAGCAGAGCAACATGGCTGAAGTGCTGCGACATTGTCAGCTTATTGTCTGGGATGAATGCACTATGGCACATAGAGCAGGTATTGAGGCTTTAGACAGGACCCTCCAAGACATCTGAAACACCAACAAACTTATGGGAGGCTTGACAGTGTTACTGGCTGGAGACTTCCGCCAAACCCTACCAGTCGTGCCCAGAGGAACACGCGCTGATGAAGTTAAAGCATCTCTGAAATCTTCATACCTATGGCCACAAATCAATGTTATTACTTTAAAAATAAACATGAGAGTTCATTTGAAAGGTGACAAAAAAGCCGAGGAGTTCTCTGCTCTTCTGATGAGTATAGGTGATGGCACCTTCATACAAGAAAATCGTAAAATAAATATTCCTACAAATCTCTGTCTCATCATGAATACCTTACAAAGCCTTCTTCAAAATGTTTACCCCGATCTACGAAATCTCCACCAAAATGACATATCATGGTTAAGAGAGAGAGCTATCCTGACACCAAAAAATGACATGACTACGTCTATAAACCACATTTTACTTGAAGAACTACCTTCACAACCAAAAATATATCAATCTGTTGATTCAGCTGTAGAAGTAGAAGACGCGGTACATTATTTCTCAACACTCTAAATCCTCCAGGCACTCCTGAACATAATCTCATTTTGAAGGTTGGGGCACCAATAATGTTACTGAGAAACTTACAGCAACCGAAACTTTGTAACGGCACGAGACTTCAGGTGACATCTCTACAAAACAACCTAATTCAAGCAACTATTTTTACTGGCAGTGCCTCAGGTGACACAGTTTTTATTCCTTGCATCCCCGTTATACCATCTAATCTCCCATTTCAATTCAAACGCGTTCAATTTCCAGAAAGGCTCTGCTTCGCAATGACAATTAATAAGTCTCAAGGACAACCACTACAAAAGGTTGGCATTGATTTGAGGCAGGATTGCTTTTCACATGGCCAACTGTATGTTGCATGCTCAAGAGTAAGCTCAGCGCACAGCTTGGTCATATTACAACCGGAGGGCCGAACTGACAACGTCGTATACAAAGAGATCCTTAACAAATAATTTTTTGTATATTTTCCCTCAGTTTAAAAATTTTTACTTTTTTCTTAATAAAAATATTCAGGCAGTATTTCGCCACTGCGAAGTGCGGGTATTTTGCTAGTAGTAATAATAATAGCCACTCACTATTCAAAACAATTAATGTGTGAAGGACCCATAACCTCTTGACTTGGAGACAGCAGTTCTTACTTCTTCACCAGCCAAGCAGATGTATATGTATGTACGTATGTATGTATGTGTGTTGTACCCGATCGCAATTTCTTTTACTTTGGTTAAATTCTAGAAAAAAAGCGCACTTGCTTTGTTATATCTGTGTCTTTTGTGAAAGTGTTTATTTAATATTTGAACTTCAGTCATCACATATTATACACTTCACGTAAGCATTTTGCCAATTATTAGTAGAACATGAAAAAAGTTTCTCTTCTAGTTATGTGTTCAACATTTCTTGCCTTACATTTCCTGTCATCCTACATTTTTACAGATCATTGTGGACACGGTATATTATTTACCCTATACAATTCAAGGCACCACTCACCCAGATAAACAGACTTGAACTGGGAGAACTCTGTGTACAACTAAAGATGTGTCAGTGGGGGATGAGATAGCAGGCTGCCTGCAGCCGTTGCTGATCGAGACATTTGCAAAACAAGTTTGCCATATCCGACTCCTGTCCCTGGTCCTTTTTGGTTGGAAAGAGAAATGCTCTCTTTCCGTGGGTCTTGGCCAACTACAAAGCACCTGCACCTTTGGTAGGAGGGGAGGGACTGGTAGCTGGCAGAATTGGCCAGGAAACTAGCTTGGAAATTGAACTCGATCCCTTCAGTGTGGATGGCGAGGATTCCTCCTTGGATGTCGTTGGGCAGCTGCCCGGTCCTTCAAGCTTTTCATAGGGAGCATCTGCCCCTGCCCCTCTGGAGGCATTGGCTGGCGAGCAGATGGAGTTTGCGTGCTTGCAACGAGCCGACAGCTCCTTACAGTTTGCAATTAAACAAGCTCATGCTGCCAATGATTCCTACTATAAGGAGTGTGAGTCTGTTAGCTTCAAAACTCCACACTTTTTGGTTAAAAGCGGCTTCCTTTATTGGGTGATTTCCGATCATATAGGTGGTGGTCTGATTGAACAACTGGTCATCCCAGTTGAGCATAGAGAGCTTGTATTGGAAATTGCTAATGCGCATGTCTTTGGCGGACATCTCAGTGCTTCACATCAGCATTTTGCCAATTATTAGTAGAACATGAAAAAAGTTTCTCTTCTAGTTATGTGTTCAACATTTCTTGCCTTGCATTTCCTGTCATCCTACATTTCACAGAAATTTTTCCCTCAGAAACCTGTTCAGTTTTCTCCCTCTCCTGTGACCCAGGCTTGACAATATATATAAAAAGCAACATCTGAAGGGGTGATGCAGCGTTATTATTGACTAGGCAATGTGCAGAGTGGCATATAAAAGCTATTTAATGTGGTAATCATGATCTGAAATACTGCTTTCAATTCTGGTCATTACAAAAAAGACATAGTAACACTAGAAGCTAAGAAAAAATTAAAGAAGTGCAACCTAGAACTACAAGGCATGATCTACTCCAAATGTCAAAGGTAACTAAAACTCAAAGATTTGGACATAGACGTCTGCTTGGGGAACATTGACAATGGTTGTATGAAATCAACCAAAGCTGAAAGTATTAAACAAATATACAAAAGACATTACAGTTATAAAAACAGGTAAGATTTTAATTTTCTGAATGTACTGTAGCATGTTTCACAAATACAATCTGTCCCTAGAGCACTCATTTAATTTTAATAACATAAACTGTATTGCTCCCTGAGGAGAAAACCTGTTTTGAAAGAAGTAACAAGAAGTATGATCAAAATGTGAGACCAATGCAATCCTGAGAAAATCAAACAGTCAGACCCTGTAAATTACCATCACAATTGACTATATGTAAGCCAGTTCACAAATTGCTGTTTTCCTCATGGAAATGGAGCTGTGCTGTTAGACAGCTTTAAAGTGTGTGAATACGGTTTAAGGTTTAAGGTTTCTTTATTTAGTCATGTTTACATAAGAAAACATGAAATTTGCCTTCTCAGTTGCATCTAATAACAGACAGAATGAAATAAAACAGACAAAATAGAAACAAGAAAGGTTAAGGTAAGACAGTTAGATAATACATATTTACACCAAAAAAAAAAAGGTGACAGGATGTATATCAACAACCTTAATCATTATCTCCGATATTTCTTATTGAAAAGTTGTATGGCACAAGGAAGAAAGGAGTTTCTGAAGCGATTTGTGTGGGTTTTCAAAGCGACTATCCTTCCTGATTTACTGAACTTTAGCACTACATGTAATGGATGACTGTCATCAGTTGAGATGATTTCCAGTTTCTTTAACATTGCCCTCTGACACACACTAGTCAAATCGTCTACATCAGCCCCAATAACTTTAGCTGCATACTTTGTAATCTGCTGGAGCTTTTTTGAGTTTTGGTTTGTCAGACTATTAAACCAGGCAATGAAACTGAAAGTGATCACAGACTGGATCATACTGCGATAGAAGGACAACATGAGGTCCTTGTCTACTTTAAATAGTTTGAGTTTATGGAGGAGAAATAAGCGCTGGTTGCATTTAGAAAATAATTTTTTTGTATTTGTATTCCAGTTAAGATTGATATCTAGGCAAGTTCCTAAGTATTTATATTCAGTTACTATTTCTACCTAATCTCCCAGAACTACAATAGGTGAACATACAGATTTCTGTCTCTTAAAATCAAATATAATTTCTTTGGTCTTTTTTACATTCAGAGTGAGAGAGTTTTTATTGCACCAGTTTACCGTACAGTCCACTTGATTTAGATAGTGGCTTTCATCCTCCCCAGATATGCATCCTATGAGCATGGTGTCATCCGTATACTTGATAATGGAGCAGTGGTCATTATTCTGTCTCAGGTCACTTGTGTACAGAGTAAACAGTAATGGTGATAAGTCACACCCCTGCGGACTTCCTGTGTTTGAATGAATAACTATTGAAAAAGTGTCCTGAACTTTAATTGTCTGTGAACGGTTTAAAAGAAAGTTCTGAATTCATAGTGTAATAAATGGGTTTACATTCATACTGTTCAATATGTGCTTAATGTAATTTAAATACATTCATATTTGGCTCTGCATTTTAGTACTCCCCATCAATAGTACAGTACTGTTTCTGCCTCACGTAGAATCCTTTATTAATTATTAAGAAGTGTGGTTTTAAGTAAATAAGATAGAATTTATAGCTCATCTCCTGCTGTCATTCATGGGAAATTGCTAAAGTCTAATGTTAATGAAAGAAGCAAAAGATTTTTAAAGAATCTTAGTGAGCTACTAAATTTTGTACATCATGATTTTACAATGTATCCATTTGGGAAAAAAATTAACTTGCTCATAACATAAGAAATGAAGCTGGAAATGTTGCTTTTTAAGTAAGAAAATGTAATAATATTAATGTTTTCATCATGAATATGAAATTCACATACATTTTCTAAATGTATAAATATTTCCTTTACTAATTGTTACTGTTCAGTCATTATGATTATGAAGCAAACATGTACTGTATTATCAGAATGGCTAAAAAGTTCCAAGTCGATATTTTTTATTTAATTGCTAAGGCTCTGACAGCTCTCCTTTAATTTGATTGTGTTAAATGCTAGGTGTGCTAAACGCTTAAAATACTAAAACTGGCATACAGCATAAATACCACAAGATGTCAGCATTGACACATACTATTATTCTTCTTGTTCAATATGTGCTTAAAATAGTATTCTGATTTGTTATTTTGTTGTAATAATATTTAGATATGTGCATTACTATTTAACGTGTATTTGCCTTTATTTTCTTTTGTTTAAATTATAAAGTTTACATTATAAATTTATATTAATTTTTATTGAAGTACTGTATCTTTTATGGTGAAATGCCGTATGGAATCTACTTAGTGTTTGAATTACACAATATTTGAATGCTAGTCAAAATGTAAAATTTAGAATACTGTCCTGAATGTGGTGTGAATGAATTGGTCATCTGAAAGACATTGTAACATTGATCTAAAAACAAGTAAGTTTAGTTGTTTTCTGATGGACATATCAAAGTCCAAGTGGGTGTGCAATGGCCTGATGCCCTAAGGTGCTGGCAGTTCCTGCCCATCTGTCCATACTGCATACAAGACCAGCATGTGAGGTGAACTGACAATATGACTGCCTCAGGTGGTAATTTGGTAAGGGCAGTATTTTTTAAAATTATGAAATAACATAAAAAAGAGTTAATTATGAACCTTAAGACTAGCATTCACATCTGGTTCTTTTTTTATATTTTGGACACAACATGAGTATTTCATGTCTTTTGTATTCAAGGCAATTATGCTGCCAGTATTGTACTGTACTATCAATAGTTATTTTGATGTGAACATTCCGTATTGTCAAATAAAACGTTTATTGTATAAGAGTGTATGCTTCGACTCATAGCCAGCAGCACCCAATCTCTCGTATCACATGTCTCTGGGGCATACGTTATCTCTCTGTATTTAGTCAAAACAGGTACATTACTTTTTGTTAATTACTGTATATAATATGGATGATTTTGCCTTTTGGTGGATGTCCCCTCTCGCTGCAGAGACCTCAATGAATAAACAGAGGAGATGGCAATATTAGACAGGAAGCACCATACTTCATATTATTTTTAAAGAACTACTTCTGCCAGTGATATTAAACCCTCAGTTTTATAATCAGATTATTTACTGATTATTAAATATGATTTTTAACTTCCTCCATTGACTCTTTTTTAATATGAATAATTTAGTAACAAATATATTTTTGGAATAAAACCTGCACTGCACTTTATTGTTTTAAATACTTTTTTTAATAAAAGCACTGAGTACTTTTTACATCTACCCTTGCTTGTTCCAGAGCAGTATGTCCCACTCAGCATCACCTCATTTGCTCCAGAGTTCCCTGGTCAATACCAAGTGTCCTATTAAAATTTACAAAAAAGGGTTGTTAGTAAGTAAGCCAGAGAGCTAATCCAAAGAAAAAATGAAAGTCATAGTTATTTTTTTTTTACTTAATATGTTACACAAAGTTGTTCATTGCACTGTATCACTTAATAAAAATTAAACAGCATTTTAGGTCACACAAATAAAACCACAGCTAAATTATAACTTGTTTTAATCTTCAGAGGAAAAAAAGCAATACTGCTACATATCTCATCTGCATTATTTATATAGCAGGTCAGTACTATTGATTCTCTTTTGATTTCATTATTGAACTGGCAGCATCAGCCAGCCTGACAGACAGTAAAGAGACACGAATTTCCAAAATTATCATCCTTGGACAAAACTATTGGTGGTCCCGGGTTCCTGCGATTTTGGCAGCTGAAGGGGGAGCAAAATAGCTGTCCTTTTGTATACAAATTCGCAATCATAAAACTGAACAAAAACACTTTTGGAGGGTCAAACAAGAGCGATATATTTTTAAAGCTACCCTTGTTTGTGTTGTTAATGCCCGGCTCAGCCTTTGACTTGTCTATCAACAGTCTCGGGTTCCTACGAGCGTGGCAGCTGCAGCCAACATGGGCCATCACAAGGATGAGAAACACAGCTGAATTTCCTTTCATATTCAATGTCACAATCACAAAACTGAACAAAAATATTTTGGAGGGTTCAAACAGAAGCAAGACATTTTCAAATTTTTGAATGTCTATTTTGTATGTTCTGTTGTTTTAAAGCCAGTCTTGTTCTGATTATTAGCAGGAAAGTTTAAGTATGCACATTAGGGTTTAGTTATTTCTCTTTTTAGTGTTTTGGTATTATATAGTAAACATGCTCAACTGTTTGGGGGCTCAGACTTGAACGTCCTGAGTGATCTGTGTGGTACCTGTCTCTTCCATCGCTGTGTTCCTTACAATATATATTTAATATTCTGTGTGTTGTTAAGAACATGCATTGTGAAAACTATTTGCAACAGATATTGCATATCAACTCATTATTGGATGGTGGGTATAGAAAAGAATCACCCCCATTGAAAATATTCACATTTTGTTGCTTTACAGACCAAAATGAAAACATAGACAAAAATATTTTGTCACATATATTTATTTGATACAATCTATAATATCCAAGTTAAAGATATAATAGCAACAGTTCAGAAAAATAATAATAAATAATAAATAAAAGAGAAGAATCACTGAGATTAATAAAGGATCACCTCGTCCCAAACAATACGTGTAAACTCAATCAGGTGTTCCTGATCATCTTCTGCATTGCACACTAAGGTTTTTGGCTTCCTTCCTCCTGTGATCAATTGTAATCATTCCGGTTAGTTTTGCATAAGAACAGCTGTTCTTGGAGCATTCCTGTGCTTGGTAGTGCAACTGAAAGCAAACAATTGACTATGGGTGGCAAGGCACTTACAAAAGATCTCATGGATAAAGTTGTAGACAGGCACAAGTCAGGAGATGGATGCAAAAAGAGTTCAAAAATGTTATCAATCCCTAGGAGCACAGTAAAATCCATAATTAAAAAGTGGAAATTGTATGGTACTACCAGGACCTTGACAAGATCAGGCCTTCCCTCCAAACTGGATGGAAGAACGATGAGGAAACTGGTCAAAGTGTCTACCAAGAGACCTATGGCAACTTTGAAGGAGTTATAGGAATTTATGGCAAAGAGTTGCGATTGTGTAAATGTGACAAGATGACATGTGCTCCACAAATATGGCTTGTACAGGTGGGTTGCAAGAAACAAAAAACACTTCTCAAGAAAAACCACATTAAGTCTCATTTAATCTGTGCCAAAACATATCTTGAAGATTGTCAGATAGAAAAAGGTATTATTGTCACGAGACCAAAATCAAACTATTTGGCCTCAACATCAAACAGTACACCTGGCGGAAAGCCAAAACAGCTCACCATCCAAAACACACTTACCTACAGTAAAGCTTGGAGGTGGTAGCATTTGGTTGTGGGGGTATTTCTTTGCAGCAGGGACTGGCTTGTCAGTGTTGAAGGAAGAACGAATGGGGCAAAATACCGTCAAATTCTTGAAAGAAAAATCTGCTCCCACCTGCCAAAAGGTTGAAGATGGGAAGAAGGTTCACCTTTCAACATGACAATGACCCGAAGCCAGAGCATAACTGACCACACAGTGACTACAGTAGAAAAAGGTGAATGTCATTGTGTGGCCTAGTTGGAGCCCAGACTTGAACCCGATTGAAAATCTGTGGGATGATTTGAAGATTGCAGTCCACCAGTGGTAACCATTCATTTCGACTGAGCTTGAACAATTCTGTAAAGAAAAGTGGGCAAATATTGCACAGTCTAGTGAAGTATCCCAACAGACTCATGGGTGTAATTGAGGCAAAAGTTGGTTCCATAAAGTACTGATAATTGGCGGTTGTGATCCTTTATCAAGTCAGTTTTTTATTTATTACAAGTTTACCAAACATTTGCTTATATATCTTTGACTTGGATGATATAGGATGCATTGAGAAAATAAGGAGAGAGAGTGGCTGGTAGCATGCACTGATTACAGCGCGTTGCCGCACACACCACATGACAAACCACATGGATTGTGACCCGAGTACAGCCGTGCAACAGGTGACACCTCAACTGAAAATAAAACTGAAAATATATTCTTGTGTGTGCTTTCATTTTAGGCTGTAAATCAACAAATGTTGATATTTTCAAAGGGTGTGATTCTTTTCTATACCTACTGTAAGTTTTGGGGCAGAAAAAATATACCTTGCCACATTTGGCAGAATTTAATTTGGTTGTATATGTCTGTATAATTGTATATGTCTGTATAGTCTGTATATGTCTGTATAATTAATTTTGTTTTGATTGTTCACTGAAGAACGGTCTAATTGTCAAGCTGACTTGCTTTTTAAAACTTCATTTTTGTAGTATATTTCATAACACAGTTATTTACAGGGCAAATAACATCAACATGAATGGAACAATACATTAAACCTTCATCGAAAATTACATTAAAGGAAACTACAGATAAATTTAAAAGTTTACAAAAAATCAAGTATAAATATCTAGATATAATAAAGTAGCATATGTTAGAATGTGATTGTTAGATTTTCTAGTAAGTATTTAAATAAATAAATTATAGTTAAAAATTTTTGTTAAGTAAATGAAGCAACTTAGTTAGCTGAATAATAAAATAAATATTTATTAAGCACTGCATGACAGACCAAAAGCACTTCTAATAATGGTAAAGTGAGTAATTTTCAGAATTAGTAGTAATAAGGTGGCATAACAGATATTTAAATCGAACAAAAGAAAGAAAGATTTGATTTTTTCATAAAACATTTACTTGAACAGGCAACTTTGACTATCAACCACAAGATGGCACTATTGTTCTTTATTTTAAATTTCACAAGAGCAGCTGTGCAATGAGCCAAAAAAAAAAAAAGTCAAGCTGCAGTCTTCAGTGGTTATTAGTGCTTTTTAAGTGATACTGCTTTGCCAATGAGGCCTTTTTTAGTATTTTTTTCTGGATGCAGAAGAATAATATAACACTTTGGAATAAAAATACATAAAAGAAGTCCAAAACTAGATGATAGTATGGCAAAAACTTCAACTGCAACAGTGTATTTTCCTGGAGAGCTTTCATAGGCTGGAATAAAAGCTATCCAGACAGCAAAAAATATTAACATGCTAAATGTGATGAGTTTTGCCTCATTGAAATTGTTTGGTAGCTTTCTCCCTAAAAAGGCTAATATGAAGCAAACACATGAAATGAGGCCAATATATCCTAACACTAAATAGAAGGCTAAGACTGAACCTGCATTGCACTGAAGGATTATTTTTCCTCCTTGGTTATTGGTGTTTCTGAAAGGAAATGGGGGAGACAGAGTCAACCATGTGATACACAGAAATGCCTGAAGCAGAGTGCAGATGATGATAATAGCTCTCTGTTGCAAAGGTCCAAACCACTTCATTGCATTGGATGCTGGTAGCGTTGATTTGAATGCTCCTAGTACCACAATAGATTTTGCCAGAATGCATGAAATACATAGAACAAAGCTGATCCCGAATGCTGTGTGCCGAGTCATACAGGACCACAGAGACGGCTCACCAATGAATGTAAGTGAACACAAGAAACACAGCTCCAGGGATCCCAGCAAGAGGAAACTGAGTTCTGAATTGTTTGCTTTTACAAGGGGAGTGCTTCGGAAATAAAAGAAAATGCCCATTACAGTTAGGGTGAGAAAAGCTCCCAGTATAGCTGCAACTGTTAAAGTAACTCCCATTGTGTCCTGGAAAGAGAGATATTCCACATCTCTTGCAACACATTTTGTTCTGTTCTCATCCGACCAAAAATCTGGGGCACACTTTGTACATTCAAGTGAATCTGAAAAAGAAAAAAAATAACTGATTTGCCTTTTGTAATAAATAAAAACTCCAAACAATAAATGACATTAAAACAGTCAATCAATCCTTCATCCATCCATTGATTATTAATAATCCCTGCACCTCATCAGGGTTGTAAGTACATCAAACCTTATTTCTAATATCAATTAGTGTAAAACTGGAAAATGCTATAAAACCTTTAATCAAAGACATTTTAATATGAATAAAAAATTCAGTCATGAACTACATTTTTTACTAGAGAGAATGGAGCTATGACAAACTTTCTCAAACCCAAGTTTCAGCACTGGGAACCGAGTTGTTTCATGTGAACAGACAGACAGACATATAATTTTTCTCATTATATGTGAATGGCTTAATAATTAAGGACTAATCTGCATTATCAACACACAGGTTTTTGTGAAGGAGGTCTGAACCATGACCTCTCTCCATGCTGTCAAATAATAACAGTTTCAAATTCATTTTAAACCTGTGCTGATTACTGATCTTTTGTTCAGATAGTTCTTTGGTTGCTCATATTGTTACTGTATTGTTTCACTACTGAAATGAACAGCGGCCTCTCAAAGTGTTTAGTCTTGTTTCAGATCATTTTTTTTTTCTAATAATTGGTGATCTGCCACATGTTTACTACTTGTTTGTTTTAACTGTTACACTTTTTTATGACTACATGCTTAAACATTCTTAACGTCAAAAGGCAAAGCTAAAGTCCTAGATAAATGATACTTTTCGTAAATAACCTAATATATACACAACTTGGTTTGACTTTTAAGATTTTAATCAGTAGTACTAGGGTGTTGTACCGTAGTAGTCATTATGAATGTAGTGAGAAGTCAAGCAAAATGACACCTTTTATTGGCTCATTAAAAGATTACATTACAACATGGTTTGAATAGAGACAAGAGTTTTATGGCCAGATATGACGATTGTTTGCATCTCTTGGACTGACACAGACAACCTGACTACAGACCCACATTGTATTGAAAAACCCATCAGAAACTTCAAAAGACTTTGTTGGACAGTTATCTTATCCAAGGATCTTGACCATACATTGTTCTCCTCTCTTGCTAAATGAATCTTAGCCTGAAGAGATCTATAAATTTTTTACATTTAAGATTTTAATCTAAATCTTGGACATTATGATAGGCCTCATTATACCATCTAAGTGACTACATTACAAATTGAGAATCTCATGGCTAGCAACAAGGTCATTACCATAAGCAATATGGAGATACAGCACAAGATAAGGAAACAGAACAACAAAATAGTTATATAATGATATCACTGTCATAATAAAAATGAACTGCAAGAAAAACAAAGCAGTTATAAATTCAGGCTAGAAGAAGTATAGTGGCCTGAAAACTAACATTTACAACATAAATAAAATACAGCACCCTGCATATACATATTACACTTTACCAGGATTAGGAGATTTGAAGAATGTTATATTTTATTATATACATTTTTTATAACAGTGTAAGCTCCTAGCTGATCAATGCAAACAGCATATTGTAACTTACATAGAGTTAGAGTAACTGAAATATAATTAAATCAACTCTTAATAATGCACAGTTCAGGAAAATTAATGTTAGGGTTATTGTAGGGTTTTGTGTGGATAGTCCACATATAGAATATTTTAATAAAAAGTATAACAATAATAAATCAGAGCCCGTCACCTGTAAGGTTGCTGATTTCTCCATCAGCACAGGACACACAGTCAAAGCAGCAAGTAGGCTTCCCATTTTGTGTTGCTTTTCTTGTACCTGGAGGACAACTTTGGCTGCATTTTGAATATGGAACCTATAAAGAAGCAGATCATTAATTATAAAAAGGAATGACTCATATAAACTTCCCATTTTTATCTTCTTGGATATCTGTGCAGTCTTATCATGGCTGCTATTCCAAATGTTTTTGCAGATCACTAAAGAATGCTTACATTAATTTGAAAATGCCTTGATAATTTAAGTTCCTCTGGTTAATGATAACCCAACAGCTTCCCTTGCCTCAAGAAATATATTTTTTACCCTTTAGCCTGTTTGTTCTAACACAGGAAGACGGTGTGTTAAAGCCTACTGTATAACTATAGTTTATACCATGCCTGTAAGGTGCTGTTTTTGATTTTGAGGTGCAACTATTGCTGTTGTAGCAACACTGAAACAACTTATTTAGATCAATGAACCACCTACTGACTTTACAGATATCAAAGGTCTTTAGCAGTTTATTTATTTTAAATAGGTTTCATAAAATAACTACTTTAGAGTTTTTCGTTTTCAGCTTTTATAACTCTAAGGATCACAAAGAATAAAACTTTGTTATTCAGTACAAGAGTAAACCAATCCACCTTACTTTTAATAGAAATACAGTGTTTTCAATGTTGCCCCAGAAGTATAATCAGATTGTGCTATATAGACACAGATGGAAATTAGACAGGTTGGCCTTCTCTAATTGACCTGTGGTTGCAAAAAGTGACAAATATATAAAATACAGATTTTGAAAAAACCTTGAACTGATCTGAATTATGATCTCTGGGTAACCGCACTGCTTACTCTTTTGCCTTGCCAGATTCTTTGCCAAAATATTCTGTTTTTTTACATTTTATCACAGGTGTATTCTAATAAAACACGTTAGAGTTTGCACTTGAATTAACATTAACACATATACAATTATGTATTACCTAATTAAACCTAAATGGAAATCAGCAGATGTCAAACATAGCAAGGTGAGTAACTGACAGGTATAAAATTACATGCTTGTGGAAAAGTAGAGAATGATTAACTGATGAAATGTAATGTGATCTGCTAACTTTGAAAGTAATTTATTTTGTATTCCCTTTAACTGTCCCCTGGGTAATTATGGATTAATCTCTCATCTGTAAAGTTCCAGTTTGAGTCCTTTGCCTAAAATTATAATGAGAATGGTAGCAAGCCTTCAATAGAATATAAAAAAGAGGTGACTTTTACTTCTTACAATGGACATGTATTATAAATGAACTGTGCTACTTTAAATGAAAAATTATACTGATTTTTTTGTGACCTTGAAGCTTATAAAAGTCATTCCAACTCTTAGTCCTTAAACCTAAAGTCTCGGAGAATTCATCCAATATGTTGACAGGGACTAAGGATTAATTGGCAAATTTTATTCGTATACTTTTAATAAAATGAAACATCTTTTCAAAGCTTATATCCATGTAACAATCTCAAATTAAAAATAGCAAGACAGAACACAAAATAATCTGGTTTCATGTAAAACATACCTGAGACTGGCCTCTGCTCCATATGATTTTTTCTTCATTTATAACCGTTTCTTCACCCGAGAGAGCAGAGGCATCAAATGAGCCAACTTTTACCAACTTTATTGCTCCACTGAAATCTTTTTGCCAGTTTATTATGTCATATAATGGCACAGGTTCTCCATTTTGGTCAAAATATACTTTTTCACCAAATCGATTGGTAAAGTTAACAGTTTTCAAGTGGCTAAGCACCTAAATAAATACAAATAACAAAAGACAAACATGTACTCTTCAGTAACAAACATGAAGTTGTAGTTTTCTTCAGCATCCAATGATGAAAGATAAATCACAGTTCTTCTGTAAGCAAATATATGAGATGCCCCTGTTTTGTTTAATCAGACTATATGGATGACTTTACTTTTATGACTTGAATTATACATTGTGAGCAATAAGAAGCAAAGTATATAAGAATATACTAAAATGTGCAGTTTATTAAAAACAACACTAGAATTTTTCTACATTGTGTCAGCCATGAGATACTGTTTTTGTGAAATCAGAAAAAAGTTCACCTGTTTATTAACAGAAAATGTAATCAAAGCAGATGTAAACTGTAGTATATATAGTTTTAGTAAACCCTAGAAAAACATTTGTTTAAATATTCTGGAAATCATCTGTAAAACTCAGAACTGCATAGATGTGCACTCTATTTGATAAGCTTTGAAATGAGTACACTACACAAAGGTTAGAAACATCTTCTTAGGGTATGCTAGATGACATCTCCATTATAAGGGTATAAGTATTACAAAAAAGGAAAAACAATACACTCAAACAAGACAAATGAAAAATCAACATATAATATAGACTTGAATTTTCTAATGGTCTTAAATCAAATTTTCATTCAGTGCATTTACATGCACACACTTAATCGGGTTAAGGTGAATACACTCCAAAACGCAAACGCTCCAGTGTCATTAAACTGTGCAAAAAAGGGTTAAACACTGTCACCAGCCAGCATGAATCAAAAAAATAAATAAATAAGCATGATGCCTGTTGTGTCTTATTAATATGTTTTGTCAAATTGATGCTTTATTTATATGCACATAGCAAACTCTGTTCTGTTTGGCTGTGTGACTGACATCTACAAAAGCCCTAATATGTGTACTTCTTATTTTACACCCAGTGCAGCTGGAATAATAATATTGCAGGCATTTTTATTTCAATAGGATAAGTATTGTATTCATTTATTAATTATTTTAAAAAGTAATCAGACTAAGTAGCACACTTTACTTTTAACATGTTAACCTACTGCTTTTGAGACTGTGTTGTTGAGTTTAGCACTGTACGTTCAGCTCCTCAACATAAATTTAGAGATTTATGAATTTTGAGACAGACAATTTCACCTAGGAGAGAGAACAATGTGATCACCCAAACATTTGCCTCTGGAAATTTATTTTGTGAATGTTTCTATCCATGACTGCTGAAAGCATGTATGAAGCAAATACATGCTCAGGCTGACAGGGTGCAATGGATATACACAGATTACAAAATCTTTAACAGTAAACTTGTTATGGGTTTACATGGCCACATAATCGAATTATTCACAGAGAAATCTACAGCATTTAGTTGGGTTCCCCAGAGGCCAATAACCTATTTTCTCTAACCAAACAAAAGTTAACATGGCATTTTAGAAATCAGGTTTCTGTGAATAATCAAATTATTGAAATGCATGTAAACATGCTAATTGTATACTTAGTTAAGTATACCCAAATACAAGCAATATGCATACTTAATTAACATATAAATTAAACTATGTGGCGGCACGGTGGCGCAGTGGGTAGCGCTGCTGCCTCGCAATTGGGAGACCTGGGGACCTGGGTTCACTTCCCGGGTCCTCCCTGCGTGGAGTTTGCATGTTCTCTCCGTGTCTGCGTGGGTTTCCTCCGGGCGCTCCGGTTTCCTCCCAAAGACATGCAGGTTAGGTGGATTGGCGATTCTAAATTGGCCCTAGTGTGTGCTTGGTGTGTGGGTGTGTTTGTGTGTGTCCTGCGGTGGGTTGGCACCCTGCCCGGGATTGGTTCCTGCCTTGTGCCCTGTGTTGGCTGGGATTGGCTCCAGCAGAGCCCCGTGACCCTGTGTTCGGATTCGGCGGGTTGGATAATGGATGGATTAAACTATGTATAATAATAATAACAACACACAATTTAAAATACTTTATAATAATATTATAAATACCAAAATAATGTAGTAAATGATGTAATAGGCTAACTCTGTTAGAAAAATGTGAAGTATGTAACAATGGCATAGCTAGAGTTTGTGCCGCTCGGGGCGGAGCAGGGCTTCAATTTGCCGCCCTCCAACATATCTGAATATGTTAACCTACTTAAGTAGAAAATTAAAATGATGTATAGAAAAAAAATTAAGATACATTTTGCATAGATTTATTCATATATAGAGAAACAGCAATAATTTTTCACATATAATTATTTATAAGCATCAACTAAACAAGAATATAGTATAGACGCGCTGATAAGCTGTGTTCTAATTATTAGTTTAATATAATTACGCTGCGAAAACCAGAACCAGTGTAGTGTACAAGTGATAGGTGGGGATATTTTCTGCACATAGCAAGAACACATTCAGATTGATAACGAAACAAAATTATAAATTGTAAATTAGTTGTTTATCTTCCTAGAAATTATTATTGGTGTAATGTTTAAGTTTATTTTTGTTATTACCTCATAAATTTCAACTGCTGTGTCTGATGCCATCACAGAAGGACAGTCTGAAAATTATTTTTGAAGCATTTGTGAATAAAAATCAGAGAATTTTACTTTTTTCATTCATGAGTGATATTTTTCTGAACCGTACTGCTAACACATGAATTGTACTGAGCCTTTTGACCAATAATGCCGCCTGCAAAAATGTGCCACCCGGGGTGAACCGCCCCTTTCGCCCATCCCTAGCTACACCACTGGTATGTAACTGCTTTTGATTACATACTGTATGGCCTATGTAAAATATTTTTTTTATCATTTTTCTGTTTGAATTTACTACACGGTTTATGTAGACAACCAGTCTCCATTGCAAAAACAAATAAAGATTTAATTTTAGGTTGATATAGTTTCTTGTTGTCCATGTGTTTTGTGACTTAATACATAAAAAAAATTGGTGGTGTAGTATCACACAAAACCTCAGAAAAAGAAAGACTAAGTAAAACACACAGAAATGTGTTTGTTTGATACCTGCCCACTGCAACAGGCACAAAAGTTCTCATGTTACTCTCTGAAAAGTATGCTTTTTTAGAATAGCTGCATTTTTTTATTATTATTATTATTTATTATTATTATTGTTGTTATTATTACTTGTAAAACATGCAACTGCTTTTAAAAATGTATTTCTGCAAATTCTGGAAACCATTAATAAAAACAACTTTTACTTTTTCAGGTTTCCTGTGAATCTCAGTTTTACTTTCTATAACAAAATTGAGGTTTGGTAAGATCTGGAGACAGTTCCCCACAGTGCACGCTTACTCACACCTGTCAAATATCCATAGGAGAGATTAATTCCATGAAAGAAAATAAAAAATTCTATAAACCAAAAAATATTCGGACCAGAAATCAAGCATGTTTCACATTCTTACTGTACCATCATGCTAACTGAATTATTATTTTTTATTCATTATACATGTTTTCATACTGTTGAATTTTTAAAAGCCATTTATGGTAGTTCTACTGTCTTCATTAAGGTTAATTAGTTTCAAATGTAACTGAACGCATGCTGAATTAAAAAGAGAGTAAACCACATTGATTATTTCATTATATAATTAAATCTGTGTAGATATGAGTTCTTCATATGTTAATTGAAACCCATTATCTTTAAAGTATAAACTTCTGTAGCATATGTAAATGAGTATAACTCTGGTCATGATAAATCATATTGAACTGTACATATGAATATGTAATCTTACTGTACAACTGGATATTGGACTTTTCTACTTTTGTTTAGAGAGAGATCAAATATATATATATACATATATATACCTGCCATGGCCTTAATGGAAAGACAGATTTACATGAGATATTCTGGCCTAAGTTGTCTTCATTGTCACATTCCAGCAGCTTGTGTAGACCATGAGCAATAGCATATACTGCTTTATAAACATTATAGGAAACTCTTAACTGAGAAACATCCAAAAAAATGCTTTTTGTTTCAAGTAGGTTTTCTGAACCTGTGCAAATGCGTGTTTTGGTAGTTTCGTGAGCTATATCCTCTCCTGAGAAATTAAGTCTGCAATTAAACATTTCTTCCCAGAACATATTAGTCAACACATGCTTTTGGTGGGGAGAAGGCTTTACCCTCTGAAGAAATTCAAGGAGTCCAGATATCTGAGCTCCCCGAAAAGCAAAGCCAATTGTTCCTCCTAAAATTGTGTAAAACTCATCTGTTGTTAGCAGAGCAGCTGTCACCCAGGCTTCACTTGCAATCCACTGTCGGTCTGTGATGTTTTCCCTTAGAACTTCTTTTAGCAATTCATAGAATTTCCCTTCTGAGGCAAAGACTATGATCACCTTTGCTGTTGATTTTTTTATTGTGGTTGCAATCTGCCTGAGCTTTGCTTCAGAGTAAATGTTGGGGATAGTTTCATAATATGAAAGACAAACTCCTTTTTCTTTAGCTTGATCTGCAAAAGACTGAATACCATAATGGCCATAATCATCGTCCGTTGCAATGGCACCCACCCAAGTCCATCCAAAATGGGTGATCAGCTGAACAAGTGCTCTAACTTGAAATAAATCACTAGGCACTGTCCGTAAAAATGTGGGAAATTCCTTTTTGTCTGTCAAATAAGCACAAGTTGCAAAATAACTGACCTAAAAAGAAATTAAAATAAAAACAAAAAACACATACACATAAAAGAAAGTGAATCATAGAACTCTAACTTAATGTTATTGGGAACTACTTGTTGATTATTATGCAGAAATATTGCAGACATTAGTAATCTTTTGTAATTAGAGCATCAACTGTACATATTCATAAAATAATGTTTAACAAATCTGTCAGTAGTATATGTTTGTGTAATAAAATATGAACAGCAAAAACAAACCATAAAAATTAAATAAAGTAAAATACTGAAATATTACAAGCAATAGGAAATATATTATTTATTGGCTAGTTTTTGTTATTCTTAACTGTAAACTAAACTTTCAAGTAATGATTTCTTTTACAAATATTCAATTATTCTTGCACACATTAATCCATTATTTGAAACCACTTGTTCGATCGTAATTGGTTCTGTTGACTTAGAGCTTATCATGGCAGCTTCAGACACAATACAGAAATAAATCAAGGACACATCCATACCGTCACATACTGGGACAATTTAGATTTCAAAGTTAGCCTTTTATGCTTTTCTTGAAAGGAACTCAACGTATAAACAGAAAATGGATATAGAAATGAGGAGAATGTATGAGCTTTATACAGTCAATGACGGGAAATGTAGTAGTAGTAAACCATTTTGTCAGGGTAGCTCAGTAGTTAACACTGCTGCTACCTCATACCTCCAGTCTTGCATTCAATGTTCAGCTCAGTCACTCTCTGTGAAGAGTTTGAACATTATCCCCAAATCTAGATAATTTTTCTCTTAATACTTAATTTTTCCTGATCATCCAAAGGACAAATGTGGCAAGCTAATATATACAGTAGCTCTAGTGTGTGAGGTGTTTGTGACTGTGTCCTTTGACTAACTGCCATTATAACCAAGCCTATTTCATGCTTTGTGCAAAATGCTTCTACAGTAAAAGGGACTTCAGCTCTCCAAGGCATTGTATTAGAACAAGCAAAAAAAAAAGAATGTTTTATTTCAATAAAAAGATCAATGTAATTCACTAGATTCCCTTCTAAACTTGGCTTCTGCCAATATAGCCTTTGGTTCTCTGTGATCCTGCACATGTTAAGGTTAAGAAAAGGGATGGATGTAATAAAACTTGATGTTCAAATAAAAAGCAATAAACACACTCATTCAGGTTGCTTAATCTGCTAATACTGTTATTCAGGTACTTACCACTGGAATTCCAAAGGGTCCTATTGTATGAGCTATGGCCCTCGTTGGTGAAGATGAAGCTAATCCAATAATTGCAGGGACAGCATTACTTGCATTGCAATGATTTAAAGATGATGTTTCGTCTTTGCCATTCACCAATTTTAGAGCACCCTGCAGACCGTTGTGAATGTTGTCACAGGTGTCTATAATCTTATATCCCAGTGTTACACCTGGCAGCAGTGTAGGGTTCTTGTTTATTTCCTCAATGGCAAAGATCATCGTTTGAACCCAACGGAATGCTCTAAAATCAAAGCTAACAAATCGAACCTTTTAGAAAAAAGCTCCTCCATTTCAAATGAGTGACAATGCTTGGAAAAATGCATTTATTAAACAATAAAAAAGATTAATTTGTTAAAAATGAAAGACAAGTATTTAAAGATCTGCCATAAATGCACATAAGAATTTGAGTAGCTTGATAAACTAATGATCCTTATCATAGAAATCAATATACATTTACAGAAGAACTAAAGAATTATAATTTCTTAAAATAAATTAATATAATATAGTGCTTAAATGAAATATTTAAAGGGATGCAACTCTGTTATTTCTTGGCTGCCTGCTTGTGTGCAGCAGTTTAAATAGATTAAATCTTTGGGAAACCACAACTCTTGTATATTGTTTATTCCATAAACTTTGTGATATTGTGTCAAAAAACACTCAAATAAGTTTATACATTTATTAGAGTTCATTTCCATAACTCAAATTGTTGTGTTGTCCTCAATGTTGACAGCTATAATTATCTGAATAGAAGCAGTCTACTTTGCCAGAAGATGAGGTGTAATCTTACTATTTTTAATATATACAGTAACAAAGCATTCAGTGTCCTTTTTGTTTGTTGCTATATTTATGGAGGAACTAAATCATGTCTTTTCATATAAGTAAATTTTTTAGACCTACCTTTCACATTTCGTTGTAGTAGGACGAATATCAAATGAGAGATTAGTTTCAGATTCCTTAAAATGAACTGGAAATAGGCCTCCAATAACAATGTCACCGTCACTTTCTAACCCTGGTAAGTCAAATAGGCCTAGTAGTTTGCAAATAGTACTTGTCTGAAAACCAGCAGAGCCAGCAAGCAATAGTAAGGTTAAAGAAAAGTGGAAATCTTTACATGCTGTTGATAGTGGCATTTTGTACTCATTATGTTAGTGCAGTATCTTACTTATGCAGTCTTATATATAAAGGTGTTAATTGTATTAAAAACAACAAAACAACATCAACAAAATTGCTACAGCTATTATTGGAAATCATCCTCATATTACCCTAGGGAAAAACTACTAATGCCAAAGTATTCCATGCTATAGGGGTCTGTTAGGTGTATTCAAGAATACTTAATCAGTATCTATAGTTACTAGTAACTTGCTATAACTTTGAGGAAATTTTTAAATAATACTATTGATTAATGCATGAGAAGAAAATGTAAAACATGGAAGTGTTAAAGTAATACTGTAGGAAGAATTAAAATGTTGTGCTCATTTACATGTGTTTTTTGATCACTGTGCAATACAGATTTATTTCTGTATTTGTCTAAAAAAACAAACTAAAATAATTTTATCAAACATAAACATCAGTTACATATTATATAATATCATGACAAGAAAGACCTGAAAAGCTACCTAAGAAAACATATATATAAACATATACATAAATATACTTTTTTATTCATTTTAATTTACTCTTCTGTAATGCACTTCCATGAACTGTAAACATACAGTAGAGGTAAACAAAACAAATATAGACAAAAATAAAATACTGAACTAAAAACAGTGTAATATTTGCAAGGAAATATATAGATATGCTACTTAAAAAAAAAAAAAAAATATATATATATATATATATATACAGTATATATATATATATATATATATATATATATATATATATATATATATATATAATCTTAAACAGTTACATTCTTAGTGTGCCTGAATATTACTTATTCAACAAAATATACAAATATATTAACTTAATTGCTGTAAAGTAAAATGCTAAATTAGTGACTATAGAAAATCATTTTGGCAATGGCCCACTCATTATCTTGGTCACTCCAAAAATGCACTGTGGTACAAATAAACTTCAATGGCTCTTGCTAAATGAAGACAATGCAATTCCAAAATCAACTCAGCACTAGGACTTTCTGGTTTGTTTTTTTGAATACAATATGTGTTTTGTGTATTGGGATTTGGTTACTTCTGCTCCTAACTATATTAAGATTTTCTGCCTGACTCTTGATTTTGAAATTCCACTCAGTGCTTCCATCTCCCAGTTTTCTGCTCTCATTTTTTTCATGACACTCTCTCTTTTTCAAAATATCCTTAAACTTGTTTTGTTTTAAACTTTTGCTTTACGTTAATTAATTTAGTTTTTAGAAGTTTGCATTTATAGCTGTTCTTTGGCCCTCTGCCTTCAGAATTTAAATATCTAGGGTGAGCTGCAGTGTGCTATGAGCTCGGGATGATCCTGTGCTGATGTGGACTTAGTATGTATTTATAGTAACAAGACTAACTTTGGGGTATAGCTCTATTGCAGTGTGACTCGGAGTTGTGGACTAGCAGTGAATCAAAACTAAGACTGTGCAGTTGCAGTGTGCTACTAGGAGATGGAAAAGGGGAAAACAGATGCATAATAATGTAGACCACCTTGTGATCAGGTATAACAGACTTAGTATGGTGGGTAATGTTACAAAATGAATTCTGCATGCATCAGGCTGTTATTAACATGAAAATTCACTAATATGCCATTGAAGTATTTTATATTTGGACTGAAAGTATAATATGAATATTTCACTCAGTGCCACAGAAAAGGATAAGCAATGGATAGAAATAATTATATTATGTAACATAAGAAATAGCAAAATAAGGATCAGCATACATTTAATAATTAATCTTTAATAGTGTCTCTAATTAAAAAATTGCTCAGCAGCCCGTTTGGAAAGTGTGCATTAGAATATGTTATCAGTTTCTTCCATACTGTATTCCTTGGGGGTATCTGTGCGAGTGTTCTCCAGATCTGATATGTGATCTCATACAATATGTATTATATACTGCCTGTGCTCTTCTGTGTGGTTTGCACAACAAGGAGACATTCTTTACAAATGTCACAGCTAACTAGGTATTTTATATGTGTTGGTTATTGTTGGATTAATCCTGTAAATTAGGAAAAGCTGTGCACATAACGAATCACAAGTTTCAACTCTGCTGTATTATCTATGTAATTAGGAAGTGAGTTACAGCATTACCAGATTAGATAGAATAATGCCTGTGTCATACCAGATTCCTCTCCTCTTTTTGCTTAGGTGATGTGCATGCACATAAAGTGGGGGGTGAATTCGGCACAACACTTGCATTACTTTTTTCTCACATATATGAAGGACTCAGGGTGCACACCCATATGGGATGGTGCAGGTCATCCCCATGCTACCGGATCCTTCTGGGGAGCCGCTTGAACCCGCTACCACTGATAACGTACCTGAGGGATGAGCCAGTAGATGAAGACACAACACACATACATAGCAAGGGGTAGGTGCATAAAGGTGCCAAAGTGCTTTTATTAAAAAAAAATCAAAATAAGTCTCTAAAACAATGCATCAAAAGCCAATCAATAATCCATAAAAACAGGATGAAGGTTTTAAAATTCCAAAAAATAAATCAATTGAAATCAGAAGTTAAAATCAGAAACACTCCATGAAAAAAAATGAGACCCCCAATGTTTTCTCCTTAAATTCAGTATCCTCTTAAATTGTTCAGACTTCACAGAAGGCAGAGACTCCTGTCAAAAGGTGCAGTCATCCTTCAAATCTTAGCTCAGGTTCCCATTGCCTGGGACTTAATTTCTCAGAAGAGTATATAGCTCATGAAACTACCAAAACACGCATTTGCACAGGTTCAGAAATCCTACTTGAAACAAAAAGCATTTTTTTGGATGTTTCTCAGTTAAGAGTGTCCTATAATGTTTATAAAGCAGTATATGCTATTGCTCATGGTCTACACAAGTTGCTGGAATGTGACAATGAAGGTGACAACTTAGGCCAGAATATCTCATGTAAATCTTACTTTCCATTAAGGCCATGGCAGGTATATATATATATATATATATATATATATATATATATATATATATATATATATATATATATATATATATACATTTGATCTCTCTCTAAACAAAACTAGAAAGTCCAATATCCAGTTGTGCAGTAAGGTTACATACGTACAGTTCAATATGATTTATCATGACCAGAGTTATACTCATTTACAGATGCTACAGAAGTTTATACTTTAAAGATAATGGGTTTCAATTAAGATATGAAGAACTCATATCTACACAGATTTAATTATATAATGAAATAATCAATGTGCTTTACTCTCTTTTTAATACAGCATGCGTTTACCTTAGTAGTTTCCTAAATTGTTTCTTGACATTCCAGCCTGGGGTCATGCCTGCTTTAGCTGTTGTGTGTCAGAGTTGTAAGAATCCCCAGCCAGTGACATGCTACAGATGCAAGAAGACCCATTTAGGGGTAGTCCAGTTTTCATGACCCTAGCTGGGGATGTTCCAGTGCCTAACACATATGAAAGGAGTATTTCAAAAGTGTGAGTTTACATCTTTTCAGTGGCTCTAGTTGGGTGTACCTGAGATACAGATATCAGAGGCTCCAGGGAGCTTTCCAGAATTCACTGACACACATCCGGGACAGGGTGACCCAGAGCCTAGTTGCAGCCTAAGGAGGAGGTAATCTAGTGTCATATGACACATGTTCAGGAGAAGATGATCCAGAAAGTCTAGCACGAGCTTCTTTCTGCCCACTGGAGGGGTTGACTTAGAATCACTTGCTAAAAAAGTAGAAGTCCAGAATGTTTTGTTTTAGTGTTCGCAGAAGGGAATAATCCACCGATCTGCCAATGCCTTTTAGGAGGGAGTCCTCAACACTTCCAACTGTTGGTTTCACATTAGCTCATCTGATCACAAAGAAATCACTTAGACTTTGGTACATTTCAGAACTGTGTTGTATCTAGTTTTGGAATATCTGGAATCTGCTCATTAGATGAAAGGTTCTGTCATGATTTTTTAAGGGCTCAATCCCATAATGTTTTTCACTGGAGCCCCTTTCTTGGCTTTAGTTTAGTTTATTGCTTTCTGTTTAACTTCTTTGTAAATTGTTTGTTTTGTTATTTTTGGATAATGAAATTGTCTGATTATGTAACTGTTTTTCATAGTTTTCTCATTTTTGTTCAATATTTTTCAATTTTCCTTTCGTCTTTTAATTGTGTTAGTTTAGTTTATTTTGTTCCATTCTCTCATCTTGTGAAGTCCAAGGGGTCTGGACACCTATTTGTAGCACTGAGGAAGTGGAGTTAATGACACTGCTACCTGAGGCCCTGCTTAATTGCTTAGCTGGTCCTACAATGACTGGGTGTCTTGTACAAATGTGGATTTTTGAAAATTTGGCCTTTGTAAATTTGACTTTTGTGCTTTTGGTTATTGTGAATTTTACCTATTGCATTTTTGGGACTTATATGCTTAGAGTTTGTATTTTGAAATTTGTTTAACCTTTAGCATTTTTGCACTTTGGATTATTTTGATTTTTTTTCCCTTTAGAATTTTAAATACTTTTCTAAACATATGGCATAGGTCTAATAAGACCTTTGTTAGGTCTAATAAAATACTTTTAGTTTAGGCTGTTTGTATTTTGCAGCCCCATCAAATAAGTTTCATCTTTGGATATGTTTTACTAATTGGCACTTTCTTCTTTGTTCTATATTTGATAACATGATCATTTCTTCTTTGTATATTTTGGATGTTGGCCTATTCTCTTTTGTAATACTTGGTGTAACATAACACAGGTCTACAAAAAAATATTTTTTCAGGTGCCAAGGTTTTAAATGGATTTAAGGTATTTGCTGAATTCAAAAATCCCATTACTTTTGCCGAATTGGTTCTAGTTATTGAGATAATGGACATCCATGAAAATAATGCATTCCCCCAATGTGACTTGTGTGTGATAACAAATGCAATAGCTTTTGGTCTGTCTTTTGACTCGTTAACAGTGTCTTAGGTAATGAAATATCCCATATAATTATTTTGTATTTCAATTTGTAGGCCTACAATGCTATAAAAGCAACTTTTTGAAGCCAGAATTCAACTGTGAATTTGCAGAGGAAAGAAGTTGGCTACAGTAAAAGTTTGTCAACCCAGTCTTGGTTTATACCCAAAATGTTCTGTCTTAATAAGTATATAAATACATGTAAAAATTATGACTTCATCAAGAACAGCCTGCATCAACAATCCTGATGTATTCTGCTACATCTGTGGAGAGTACATGGTTGAAAAACAAAGAAGAAATATCACAGACTTTGTGTATCGAGTATACCTGGCTTATTTTGGAGTACAGCTTGAAGACCAGGATAAGTCTTGAGCTCCACATGTGGTTTGCAAAACATATATGGAGCACCTACGACAGTGGACAAAAGGTGAAAGAAAAAGTTTAAACTTTGGTGTGCCAATGGTATGGAGAGAACCAAAAAACCACCATGACAATTTTTATTTTTGTGTTGTAAAGATTAAAGGCTTTAATCGTTACAAGAAAGCTCGGTGGGATTATCCTGATTTGGAATCAGCAAGACGACCTATTCCACATGGCAATGACATTCCCATACCAGTGTTTACCAGACTACCAAACCAGCCACTGTCAGACTCTGAAGAGAGGCAGGGATTGGAGTGTATGGTAGGTAGTAGCAGTGGAAGTCAATTTGAGGGAAGCTCTTCGACGCCTCAACCATAAAGCCAAAAAGAACTCAATGACCAGATTCGAGACTTACATCTGTCTAAGCAAGCATCTGAACATTTAGCGTCTAGACTTCCAAATCTTATAAAGGCGGAAGTTAAAATTTCAGCCTATCGGACAAGAGAAGAGAGGCTTCTCCCATATTTCAACCAAGAGGAAGAACTTGTATACTGCAATGATATCCCAGGAATTGTACTTCAAATGGGGCTAACAGAATATCAACCAGAAGACTAGTGGCTTGAAATGTGTTCTCTTGCACAATGATAACCGTTATGCGTCTCTTCCCATTGCTCACTCAACAAAACTTAAAGAAGAATATGAAAATGTAAAAATCGTATTACAGAAAATCCATTATCATGAACATCAGTGGTCGATTTGTGTTGATCTGAAGATGGTGAACTTCTTGCTTGGACAGCAATCCGGGTACACAAAATACCCATGCTTTATGTGCCTCCAGGATAGCAGGGCAAAGGAAGATCATTGGACAAAAGTGTCATGGCCTACAAGGGAAGAAATGATTGTTGGCGCTGCGAATATCATCAACAAGCTGCTGGTGGACAAGAACAAAATCATTCTCCCACCGCTTCATATTAAACTAGGATTGATGAAGCAATTTGTTAGGGCTTTGGACAAAAGAGGTAATTACTTTAAGTACATTTGTAGATCATTCCCTGGACTGAGCATGGAAAAACTAAAAGCTGAAATTTTTGATGGTCCTCAGATTCGTAAACTCATGAACGATTCCAATTTTACCAAATGCATGAATGACACTGAGGCTTCAACCTGGAAGAGTTTTGTCTCTGTTGTGAAGAACTACTTGGGTAATCACAGAGCAGACAATTATGAAGAATTGGTGCAAGATATGCTTGCTAACTTCAGAAATTTGGGAGTTAATATGAGCATAAAGATGCACTATCTCCATAGCCATTTAAACAGATTTTCAGACAACCTTGGAGACTTCAGCGAGGAACAAGGCGAGAGGTTCCACCAGGATATGAAGGTGATGGAGGAGAGATATCAAGGCAGATGGGACATACACATGATGGCAGACTACTGTTGGAGTCTCCAACGTGATTGTCCTGATGACACACATAAAAGGAAATCGTATAAACAGTGTTTTTTGAAGCATTGACATTAATAACAATTAATAACTAATTAATATTGTATTAATTAATCAAATCATACATAACTTTTTTCCTGTCACTGTTAGATATTTTTAATTTCTTTTTTGTATGATGTTAAACTGTTTACTTACTAGTTGTAACTAAAATAAAAATATTCTTGCAATTCTGAATGCTTTTCAAACATGTTGTGTTAATTAATTAATTAACTATTAAATAGCTCAGAAACTAGAACAACAATTATAATTTGTGCAACTGTGCTGAAAATTGCTGAGTAAGTTATGACATCCATTGTGATTCCTAGTCATCACCAAATCAACAAGATCCAGCTATTAAAGTGTTTAACCTTGTGATACTTTCCTACTTGTCATATAGCGTATGGCCAGCCTAAGCAATCACAAAAAATAACTCAGACTTCCTAAAAATATGTTCTTTTCCTTGTATCATTAGAATTTTGTGGACCTCCATTGTTTTCACTGACTGCAAAATTATACAGTAAGTGCATTCTCCTTACAGAGCACAGAAATACCCCACGTTAGCTAATCCTTGAAGCTTCTCTATAACAAAGTTGGTAAAAAATGCAGTATGGTTTATGCCTAAGTGCAAGTACTAGTCTGCTATAGTGCTGTGATAGTTATTGTACAACATCACATAGAACAGTCATCATCTGTCATTGATAACATATGTTATACAATGCAAAGTTATTATATACTATGTGGCCAAAAGTTTGTGGACACCTGACCTTCACAACTATATGAGCTTGTTGGACATTCCATTCCAAAACCATGGGGATTAATACTGAGTTGTCCCTGACCCTTTGCGGCTATAAAAGCCTATTCTCTTCTGGGAAAGCTTTCCACAACATTTTGGAGATTGTCTGTGGGAATTTGTGCCCATTCTGCAAAAAGAGCATTTGTGAGGTCACGTACTGATGTTGGATAAAAAGACCAGACATGCAGCTTGTTTTCCAATTCATCCCTAACATGTTCAATAGGGTTAAGATCATTATTCTGTGCAGGCCATTTGAGTTTTTCCACAGTATACTTGTCAGACGTCTATATGGACCTGGCTTTATGTATAAGGGTACAGTCACACTGGAACAAAAAGGGCTACAAAGTTGGAAGCATGCAGTTGTCTAAAATGTCTTTGTATGCTGTAGCATTTAGACTTCTCTTCACTGGAACAAAGTGGGTTTCTAGCCCAAAGTCTGAAAAAAATCCCCAGACCATTATTCCTCCTCCACCCAACTTTACAGGAGGCAATATGTATTCTCCTGGCATCCACTATCCACTATTCTCCAAACTCATCCATCAGACTGCCAGATAGGGAGGCATGATTCACTACTCCAGAGAACATGTTTCCAGTGGTCCATAGT
Organism: Erpetoichthys calabaricus; assembly: GCF_900747795.2. Classification (NCBI taxonomy): domain Eukaryota; kingdom Metazoa; phylum Chordata; class Cladistia; order Polypteriformes; family Polypteridae; genus Erpetoichthys; species Erpetoichthys calabaricus. The sequence goes on along the minus strand of NC_041395.2, from coordinate 130,815,129 downwards.
CCAGTAGTGGCATGATTAACACCACTGCTACCCACGTTTGGCATTGCACATGGTAACCTTTGGGTTTGTGCAGCTGTTCGGCCATGGAAATGCATTTCATGAAGCTCTCAACACACATTTCTTGTGCTTATGTTGCTTTCATAGGCAGTTTTCTCAAAGGAAGCAGTAAGAACCATTGAAATTAACTGAATGACTATAAAAGTTGCAAAATTTTCATTGCCCATATGTTTTCTTTTTTTTTTTCTTTTCATTGCGTTTTTAAGGATCCCATCTGTGCAACAGATGCAGTCAGTATTGCTAACAGAGTAAAACATAGTGTACTGTTAACAATCATGTCACTAGGGAGATTTCTATTTAGACTGTATGCAAACAGTATATATAGAAGCCATCCATGCTATCACATACTGCTCAAGTGAGTATCTATTACATGCAAAGAAATGAGGGACATTCTTTCCATGTTTTATTTTACAATTTTTGCTCTGTCAGATTTTGAAGTTGTAAAATCAACATGCAGAATGATGGAGAACTTTGAATTAAATGGGCTTTATAAAGATGGAGACATAATGCTAGGAGGAATATTTGCAGTTAACTTTAAAACTTCAATGCCAGATCAATCTTTCAGAGCTAAACCAGAAAAATGGAATTGTACAAGGTAAGGTTATGTATCACCGTCTAATATATATATATATTTTCAAAAATATACTGCAGTGTACTGATTAAATATAATAACAGAATTTAAATTTTTATGATGTAGACTTTTCTCACTGTGGTTTCCTGCCTGCTGGCAGTTTTGATTTTTCAGGTTTTCAGCTTACACAGACAATGATCTTTGCTATTGAAGAAATCAACAGAGATCAGTCATTGCTTCCTAATATAACACTTGGTTATAAAATATATGACAATTGTGTAAAGCTGCCTGTTGCCTTAAGAGCAACGGTTTCCCTAATAAGTGGACACAACAGTATTTCCACAGGTTATGGTTGTACAGGTCCTCCTCCTGTTCTGGCTGTCATCGGGGACCCTGGATCGACACATTCTATTGTTATCTCTAGAATACTGAGCCTTTTCCAGATGCCTTTGGTAAACTGTAGCATATATATATTTTTTTGTTATTGTAATTTTTGATGCAAACCAAACAATACCCTTAGCTTACTAAACTCCTGAGATTCCTTTATAGAAATCATTCTGCAAATTATTTGGTCAAATGTATTTATTTTTCATATGCAATTTATTACATATCCAACATTTTGCTGAATGTGATGAATTTAAAAACAAATCACACATATGGAGAGCATTTTGTAGATTTTAAATGGAGTTATTTTGGAAAAAGATCTGTCACTTGTGTGACATTCTCAACCTTTTTCAAATTCAAAGTAGCAGAAAATATAAAAGAAGGATGATGTGATTAATTGGGCTATTGATATTTTTATTACTTTTTATTCATCTTATATATAGTGCATTAGTGTTTGTGCATGATTATGTATAGTATGAATTGTATAAATAAAAAATATTTTATCATATCACGTCACTTTAGGTCAGCTACTATGCCACATGCTCTTGTCTGAGCAATAAACAAGAATATCCAACATTCTTCAGAACAATACCAAGTGATACATTTCAAGTGAAAGCAGTGATTCAAATTATTAAACATTATGGTTGGACTTGGGTTGGGGCAATAGCAAGTGATGATGACTATGGTCAAAATGCAGTTAAAACCTTTCATGAAGAATTTAGTAATTTTGGCTGTATTTCATTTTTGGAGACCATCCCTAAAATCAATGAAAAAGACAAAGTACTACAGATAGTCAACACGATCAAACAATCAACAGCAAAAGTTATTATTGTATTTTCATCTGAGGCAGACATAACTTCTTTGGTTCGAGAAGTTGTTCTTCAAAATATTACTGGCAGACAGTGGATTGCAAGTGAAGCATGGAGTACATCTCCAGTTCTAGCAAGTATGGAAAATTTTAATTCATTTGGTGGAACCATTGGCATCGCTATTCGCAGAGGAAATATAAAAGGGCTTGAAAATTTTCTCCTTCAATTAAAACCAAAATATGAATCCAATAACAATTTACTTATTCAGTTCTGGGAATCATTGTTTGGATGCAAATTCAGTTTCAATTCAACGTCTGTACCTGTTAAAAAAGCTTGTACAGGATTAGAAGATATTAGAAGTATGAAAACAGCTTTTAATGATGTATCAGAATTGCGAGCATCGTACAATGTCTATAAAGCAGTGCATGCTTTGGCAGAAGCCCTAAATAATTTAATGACATGTGAAAAGGGTGAAGGGCCATTTGAAAACAATATGTGTGCAGACATCAGAAATATACAGCCTTGGCAGGTAATTTATTAGTTTGTAATTTTTTTATTCAAATAAATATTAAAAGCATTTGCATTGTATATGTAGCATGTTCTGTTTTTAAAATGCCAGTGTTTTTTAATGTATTTAAATTTCATGCATACAGTATATTGTTACAGCAGTGTTGTTGTCCTTTTACCAAAATTAACTATTCAGACCTAATAAAATTCACAAGCAGCAATATGTCAGTATTTTTCAACATTTTTTGTATTATCTTGAGGTTCTGCATTATCTGAAGGAAATCAATTTCACAAATCATTTAGGGGAAAGAGTTGCTTTTGATAAAAATGGAGATGCAATTGCAATTTATGATATAATGAATTGGCAACTCAAAGACAATGAAACAGTATTTATTAAAACTGTTGGAGTTTTTGATGAATCAGCTGGCCCAGGAAATGAACTTTTGCTGCTTGAAGATACTATATTTTGGAACTTTGAATCAAAAACGGTAAGCTAAATTAAGATGTTTGCATATTTTATAATAATTTGTTATATTCTTAAATAGAACTGCAATTGCATGCTCTTTTGATTTTATTGCATGGACTGCTTAACTGTGCTGTTTTAAAATAAAGAAAACAAGTGTTTAAAATGTGAAAATCTAGGATGTTATTTAAAATGTTGTCATAATATGATTCATGTTTTTGTGAATTTTACGTTAAAGTAATAGGACTATTAATAACAGTTTAATAACACACACTGGCCACGTACAAATTAACTGACGTTGGTTGAGTTATATATTGTAGCACTGCCACCTTGATGTACAGTACTTGTCTCCTAAGAGGTCCTCTGTGTGAGTTTGTAGGTTTGTTGCATGGTGATATGAGCTTCCTCCTGGGACACTGGCTTTCTCCAGTAGCACAAAGTTAGGCTGTTGACTTAACTGGGGTTAACTCCAGATTGGTTTCTGTGAGTGGACTGGTTCCTTCATGCATCTTTGTAATGAAAAAGGTGGCTTCAAAAATGTAATGAATACATCAAACATGATGCATGAAATGGGAGATAAGAAATCAGATTACTTCTACAGTAAATATAAATGCCTTGAATATCAAATTATAATTTGATTTTTTAATGAAATTACATAAAAGCATATCATATTTTTCTGTAACACTTCAGATACCATCTATATTCCATCTATTAGTCACATACTAGTCACACATTAGTCACATTATATAACAAGGCAAATAGCTTTTTGTAATCTTAAAGTGTAAGTTTCGTATTTTTCAATTTTTGGAATTATGGTATATACTGATTTGCCATGGAAAACTGTGCTCTAAAGTGGTGCCTTTTTAAAGTAATTTTAAAAAATACAGTGCATGTGTTTGCAGTTTAAAATGGAGTCCAAAGGGCACAAGTTCAAACATTACACAAAAATCCCAAAACATCAAGTACTGACAAGTATCTTGACAAATGCAGAGTCATGTCATTTTCAGGAAAAAATTAATATATTTTTGTGAGATTTTTCATTTTAAAAGTGCTTTCCTACTATTGTCTGTCTCCTGCCACAACAACCTTTTGTTATTAGGGATGTAGCTTCCTGCACGTAGACAGCAGGACATTTAAAGAACATCAAAATTTGACTCAATGTGATTATGGAGAAATTAGGTTAACAGGATTTACAAACCTTTTGGTTGAATGGCCTGTTCCCCTCAAACATTTCTGTTATCCATCCATTCATTATCCAACCCACTATATCCTAACTACAGGGTCATGGGGGTCTGCTGGAGCCAATTCCAGCCAACACAGGGCGCAAGGCAGGAAACAAATCCCAGGCAGGGTGCCAGCCCACCACAGACGTTTCTGTTATGTTCTAAGAATTTCAACAGAAGATGTAGCTTTGTCAGGATATTCTGAACATTAAGTGACTAGCGAGTTTCAACACTGTAGGCAGCTATATGATGTCTTATTGCCAGAACACACTGTCAGAGTGGTCATTGACATTCTGTTTTATTATATTTTCTTTTTTTTACCCTAAAAATATGTTTTAAAAGGCCTTTACATTTCCAGTGACCACAATTAGAAGTAACCAGTTCATACTGTATTTTCCACCTTAAAATTCACGCGTGATACTACACTAAGTGTGTTGGAATACAAGGGGAGTATGTTAAAAATTAGGCACATATTTTAGGTGAGTTGTGCATTGTAAAAATTTTAATAAAGACATTTTTATTTACCTAGGCATTCCCATGCTCATTACAGAATTAGGTATTTGCTCTTTTTAGACATGGTGCCTATAGAACACAATCTTTTTTTTTTGTTTTTCCTTATGCTTCAAATACTTTTGAATAACCTTTATAATCTTAATTTTTTTAGACAGAAAAAATGTTTTCCTTTACGTTATCTCTAATTTAATCTTAAGATGATGTTCTTGTTTAGATTCAAAATATGTCCTTATTTTATTTGGTGTTTGTGCAGCAAGCTATTACATAAACAAACGAGTAAACACAAAGTCGTATTGAATCTTATAAAGATTTATTGCCAAGTGAAATAATAATAATATTGTATCTTTGGCGCCAATTTAAACAAATTCAAAATCCTTTAAGTTATAAATAAGAGTCTATGCTTTAAACATAATACTTTTTTTTTTTAATAATTTCTATTTAGCTTATATAGTTAACATAAAAATTGTTTATGCAAAGTTAACTTGTTTATAATTTTCAGTTTATTCCTCTAACTGCAGAACTGGTGGATACCAAAAGATTGCAGTTTGCAACAAATCACTTTATGACTAAGCCACATTGTTTTAAATCCTCACTGGATTGCAAGAGTTCAGAACGTAACATAACACAATAATCAATGTTATTACATTCCTTTCTTTGTTGAATTAGGAGATCAAGAAAATCATATCCATTTGTTTCACTCCTAGTAAACCATTTTTGAATTTTTTACTTTTAATTCCAGTTTAGTGATTGCCTATGTAACGATTACACATACTCCTGTAATGGTGGTGTTTTTTGTATTGTGCTCACCAGTTTTCCACCCATGTGAAAAAGATAAGTTAATTCTTGACAATAACTGTATCTATCTATATATACAGTATATATAAATGCCTGTGTTCTATATTGGACTGGTGGCATATCCAGTGTCATAAAATGAATGGAAGTACTTCTAATATACTTCTAATGTAACCAGGTGTTTGCTAACTGTAGCCTCCTCTTCTAGATTCCAACATCAGTCTGTAGTATAAAATGTCCACCTGGCAAAAGGAAAGCACTGAGGAAAGGGGAACCCATTTGCTGCTATGACTGTGTGTTATGTGCAGATGGAGAAATTAGCAACCAAACTGGTGGGTAATGTGTAATGTGTGCATCATATATGTGACAGAAATATTAATCAACAATTCCTAAAACTGACCTTTTTTTTATTTTAACCAGATTCCTCTGAGTGTATTAAATGCCTCCCTGACTACTGGTCAAACAGTGATAGAAACCAATGTGTGATGAAAGAAGTGGAGTTTCTTTCATATGAAGATGTAATGGGAATTATACTGACTACTATTGCTCTGATTGGAGCCAGTCTTTCAGTGGGTGTACTGGGAATTTTCATTCACCACAGAAACACACCGGTTGTAAAGGCCAATAATGCTGAACTAAGCTTTTTGTTGCTTGTGTCCCTCACTTTTTGCTTTCTTTGCTCCTTATGCTTTATTGGGAAACCCTCAGACTTGACATGTATGCTGAGACATGTCATTTTTGGAATTAGCTTTTCTTTCTCTGTTTCTTGTATTCTTGTTAAAACTATTGTAGTAATAATGGCATTTAAGGCTACCCTTCCAGGTAATAACATAATGAAATGGTTTGGAGTTGCACAGCAAAGAAGCACAGTTATCCTATTTACTTTCATCCAATCTGTAGTTTGCACAGTTTGGCTAACAATATCTCCCTCAGTTCCCATTAAAAATATGAATCATCAAAATTCCAAAGTTATACTAGAATGTGCCATTGGCTCAATGACAGGATTTTCATTCTTGCTTGGATATATATTTCTTTTGTCCGTTGTATGCTTCTTACTAGCCTTTCTAGCAAGAAATCTCCCAGACACCTTTAACGAAGCCCGATTCATCACTTTCAGTATGCTCATCTTCTGTGCAGTCTGGGTAGCTTTCATCCCCGCTTATGTTAGCACACCTGGGAAATACACTGTAGCTGTGGAAGTGTTTGCAATTATAACATCAAGCTTTGGTATTCTTTTTTCTATATTTACACCAAAGTGCTACATTATTTTACTTAAGCCAGATAAAAATACTAAAAAATCACTTCTGGAATGGAAAAAGGATATCAAATAATATGGCAAAAGTGAAACAGGCTTCAAATGATTTTGTTTTAGCATTAACCATAAAATATGCTGTACTGTGGACATATTGTATGGTTCAAAAGATATTTGTGTATATTCATTAAAATGGATTCTGTTCTTAATGTTGATATTCGATGAGAGTTTGAGGGGATAACTGATATTGTAAAATTTATTCTTATGCTAATCTAAATGTAAACAAACATTTTTTTTCTTCAGTAACTTTTTTACATATTATTATTTGTTCTATTGAACTTTAAATTGGGAATTTCAATTAAATATTGTAAATGAATCCACCTCAACTGGCTCTGTTCGATGCGGATGAGTAGTAGCTCTTCTTTGAGGTCCTTAAGCATTTCTGTGCTCCTCACCCTGTCTCTAAGGCTGAGCCCAGACAATGTGTGAAGGAGCTCATTTCTGCTGCTTATATCTGTGGTCTACTTTATTCGGTCAAAACTCTTTGACCGAAAGATTTGTCAGTAAATGAACAGTTTGTCTTTCTGCTCTGCTCTCTATCATCAGTGCCTGCTGCTCCGATCCACTTGTCAATCTCCAGTTCCTTCTTCCCTCATTTCACAAGCAAGTACTGAGATACTTAAAACACTTTTGTTTGATGCTGCACCTCATCCTCAACCTGGTGATGGTACTCTTTTCCAGCTGAGAACCAGGACCTCAGACAGAGCCTCATCATGGCTGCTTCATACTCAGCTGTTAAGCAACCCAGTATGTATCTGAGGTCACAGCCTGATGAAGCCAACAGGACAACATCATCTGCAAAAAGTAGAGATGCGATAATAAGGTCACTGAAATAGACATCATACACTCATTGACTGCACCTAGTAATTCTGTCCATTAAAAATCTGTACAAAATTAGTGACAAAGGGCAGTGCTGCCGGAGTGCTACACTAACCTGGAAAGAGTATGATTTGCTGCCGGCAATGCAAACCAAGCTTTTACTCCAGTTATACAGTGACCGAATAGCCCACAACAGCAGGCCCAGTACACCATACTCCAAAGCACTTCCCGCAGAACACCCCGAGGGATGTGGTTGTATACCTTTACCAAGTCCACAACACACATTTAGACTGCTTGGGCATACTGTAAAAAACCCTCCAGAATCCTTGTGAAGGTAAAAAGCTGGTCCAGTGTTCTGCGAACCAGAACAAAATCCGCATTGTTCCCCCTGGGTCCAATGTTTAACCAGCACCAGACTCTCCATTCCAGAACCCTCTCATAGGCCTTCCCAGGGAGGCTGAGGAGTGTGATCACACTAAATTTGGAAAACAACCTCCAGTCCACTTTCTTAAAGATAGGGAACACCATCCTAGTTTGCCAATACAGAGAAACAATGCCTTAACTCCAAGCAATATTGAAAATGTTCAATGGAGGCATGGAACATGGTCCATCCTACCTTGGAATGAAGAAAAATTTGACTGGAGATACAAGATAATGATCTATGACATTCAACACAAGCACAGATTAATATAGTAATGCTTTGTGTGGTTGACAAATCAAAAGAGGGGTAGAAGTACTATTTAATTTGCTGGTACTTTCTCTAAATAGTCACGCTACAATATTTACAGTTCTTTTGTTTTCCATAATTGGTACAGGAATCTTCTTCAGTTTTGAGTTTCTGGGTACTATAGGGTTAGTGGCAATTTCAAGTTCACAGTTCATTTTTACAACTGTAAAGTGGAGTTTCCTTTAAATCTAGACCTGGGGTACATTCAGTGTGAAGACTACATGTTCAGGACACACATTTGGGTCATGTAAAAAACTACAGGCCTGCAGTATCTTCTTCTTGCTGCTCTTGTATCAGTCTTGTATGCTGTTACAGTTGTCTGTAAAAACTACATCTCACAAGCAACTCAATATGAGACTGAAGTGCTTCAGCCATGGGGGAATAAACTTTTTAGTTCTTGTCCTCATTGCTTGTGGGATAAGCTATTGACTATAATTGACGAGGACAGAATTAAGTATTGTAGCCTTTAAACACAATCATACTATTTTTATAATTTCCTGAAATAATCTCTTGTCTTAAATTATCTGATATTTTGCAGTGGCTCTTCCATTACTGACAACTTTATTGCACACATTATTTACAACTAATTCTCATAAATTATTTTCTTGTTAAAAAGCTGTTTACCAGTACAATTATTAATTGAAAATGTTCATACATCGTTAAATATTTAACCAGCATTTTCCCATATTGGCCACTGTTTGACTGCTTCACCTGGGAGAAAGTTAGTACATATTTTTATTTTTTTTAATACACACACAATAAAAAAAATACTTGGTTATAATTCTCACTCTAATCTTGTTTTAGTTTAGAAATGTGACATAACAGTTAGCCAGTCCTTGCTTTATACACCTTATTTCAGGTGCATTACACAATGTGCAAGGATGCAATTCAAAGTAACAAGATATTAAAGATATTTGATGTTATTGGAAAGGTTTTACTGAAGTACCCATGGACATAATCCATAATACATTAATACAATGTTTCATTCCTCAGTGAATAGTCTGAACATGAGACAAATAAAGGAATTAAATTATAACATGTTGTTTTGAAAATACATCTCAAGGGGCAATTTCAATCTTCTATATAAAGGAAAAGGATGGAATAAATGTTATTGTAATCTCTAACAATGAAATACATACTGTGTGTTGTGCTCATCTTGGAACTAAGTGCTTCTGTAGCTGCTTTGATAAAGATGACTTGCAAAATTCTGGAGACATTTGACCTGCATGGATTATACAAAAAAGGAGACATTATGTTAGGAGGTATTTTTCCAGTTCAATATTTATCAATTCCACCAGAACTGTCATTCACGTCTAAACCTAACAAATGGAAGTGTGATAGGTAAGTGTAAAAACATACAAGAATCTGTATTTTATCATTTCTGATTTTCTTTTAAATGTATATTTATTTGTTTTAAGTCTTGATTTCTCAGGGTTTCAGTCTGCTCAGACGATGGCATATGCCATTGATGAAATAAACAGAAATGTCTCACTTCTACCCAATATAACTTTGGGCTACCGGCTATTTGATAACTGCATAAGGATGCCAATAGGTCTTCGTGCTGCAGCAGTCTTGATCAATGGCCAGGACAGCATTGTGTATGATTACAGCTGTAGCCAAGCTCCCCCAATTGTGGCTCTGGTGGGTGATGCTGGTTCTGCCCCATCAATTGCAATATCAAGGATACTCAGTCTCTTTGGCATGCCTATGGTAAAGTAAACAGATTCCTTATCTTCTTATTAAAGCAATAAATCATTCAATCAGAATGGTGATAACTGAAATATCATTGTTTTTATCGCAATAATACATGCAAACAAATATAAAGTGAATTTTCAGAAGTGTAGCATTATGTTGTAGTTTAGGGGTCTTAACAGCAAACATTCTGAAAAAATAAGCAAGAAATAATTCAAATGTTTTTTCAATATTAAGAATAAGATTTAAAATTAAGACTCAATGTAAGCTAATGTTGCCCTTATGCTGTATGTTTGTATTGACATTTTACTTTTATGATCATAACTAAATCAAATTCCATGCAACTTTTATTATTATGGCAGTAGAGCATTTTTATTATTTATATCAAACTGAAAATTTCACTGGGTTTATTTTAACTTTGTTAAGACATTGTTAAGACAATAGAGCATTTTTGTTACTCATTAACATCCAACATTAAAATTTCACTCTTCTTATTTTGACTTTTAAGGTGAGCTATTTTTCAACCTGCCCTTGTTTAAGCAATAAGGTGGAATTCCCTTCATTCTTTCGAACAATTCCAAGTGACGACTTTCAGGTTAAAGCCATGGTCGAAATTATTAAGCATTTTGGATGGACTTGGGTGGGAGTCATAGGAAGTGACGATGAATATGGACATACTGCTCTTAAAACGTTCAGTGATGTTTTTCAAAATGTTGGATGCTTATCTTTCACTGAGATTATTCCCAAATCAAATGATAAGTTAAAGATTTCACGCATAATTAGCAGTATAAAGCAGTCAACTGCAAAAGTTATCATTATTTTTGCAGTATCAAGAGATATTTCCTTTTTATTGAATGAAATTATCCTCCAAAATATTACTGGTAAGCAGTGGATAGCAAGTGAAGCATGGAGCTTAGGTTCTCTGGCCAGGGAAGAAAACTTTTATTGGCTTGGTGGGACCATTGGAATTGCTATAAGAAGAAAAGATATCCCAAACTTGGAAAACTTTCTTTTGCAAGTTCGCCCTGATTTTGACCCTGCAAATAATTTAGTTATCCGATTCTGGGAAACTATGTTTGAATGCAAATTCCCAGAAAACTCTTCTACATTTCTTAATAGTAAGACATGTACAGGATCAGAAGACCTTAAAAGCCTGAGCACAGCCTATACTGATACTTCACAGTTGAGATCGGCGTATAATGTTTATAAATCAGTGTATGCTCTGGCTCATGCCCTGCATGATTTGATGATGTGCAAACAAGGAGAAGGGCCTTTTGAAAATGGCTCATGTGCAGATATATTTAATGTGCAGCCTTGGCAGGTAAGAATTTAAATAAATTCATGTTGATATGATACATATATGGTACTTGATATGTTTAAATTTAAAAACATCTTTATTAGTTGCAATGTTAGAATAATTATTTTCATTATCCTTGTAATTATTGCAGGTACTTTTTTACATGAGAAAAGTCAATTTTATTAATCCTTTAGGGGAAAGAGTTGCTTTTGACAAAAATGGAGATGCACTTGGAATTTATGATATAGTAAACTGGCAAAAGATAGATCGTGGGAAAATTACAATTAAAACTATAGGTGTTTATGATGAGTCAGTTATCACTGGAAAAGCACTCACAATACAGGACGATGACATTTTCTGGAACTTTCCTTCCAAATTAGTAAGCATATTTATTTACTTATTTGCTTTTATTAACACTTATCCATAGAGCTAGATGGTATTGTAAAGTGAATAAAAACAATACATAATAGGTATATAGAAAATCTATTAAGGAAGATTTAAACTTTTAAGGTATTTTGTTTACTTTTGTGCACAACTAAATACAGTATTGCAAAGTCCTGAAAAAAAGATTTCCTCATTCTGGGATAAATTTTCAAGTCAGCTTTGATTTCTAATTATTATATGACTGACAGGTACTTTTTTTAAAGTTTTAAACAACTGAATATTGGAAAAAGGCAGAAAAGATTATCAGTTATACTTTCTATTAGTTAATCATCAAGAATGCTAGATCTGAAAATTTGATTATTTTGATTTTCTTATTTATTTCATATTGCATATCGTTATGAAATATTCCAGACTTATTGGTTGTTCAAGTATTTGAAGGTTAATGATGTAAAGTGCCTTATAAATAAAATGAATTATTATTATTATTATTAATACATTTCTCACATTTCTCTATCATTTTAAGGCTCCCCAATCAATCTGCAGTAAAAGCTGTCAACCTGGGACAAGAAAAGCCTCTAGAAAAGGGGAACCAGTCTGCTGCTTTGACTGTGTACCTTGTGCAGAAGGGGAAATAAGCACTGTGTTTGGTAGGTGGATGAATTTACAGTAGCACAGGTACCACTGATAACAGACTGAGCTACTTCTGTCTTTTTGTGTTTCCCTTTAACAGCTTGACCGATGTTTTTGATCAGTGTGTAATCACTGTATTTTAATTGACCAAATTTTGTGTTGCAGATTCTTCTGAATGCTTCCGGTGCCCTTCAGATTTTTGGTCTAATCCTGAAAGAAATAAATGTGTTGAAAAAGAACTGGAATTTCTTTCCTTTGAAGACTCCATGGGGATTGCATTAACATCCTTAGCAGCCCTAGGAATGTGTGTGTCAGTTAGTGTATTGGCAGTTTTTATACATTTCAGGGAAACAGCCGTGGTGAAAGCTAATAATTCAGAATTAAGTTATTTTTTGTTAGTATCGTTAGCTCTGTGCTTCCTCTGCTCTTTATTTTTTATTGGGGAACCTTCACACGTGACATGCAGACTAAGACACGTGGCGTTTGGAATAAGTTTTGTTTTGTGTATTTCTTGCCTCCTTGTCAAAACAGTGGTTGTGATAATTGCATTTAAAGCAACTCTTCCTGGAAATAATAGGATAAAGTGGTTTGGTGCTGTCCAGCAGAGAGGCACGGTATTCTTTTTTACCTCTGTAGAAACTCTTATTTGTATATTGTGGCTTGTAATTGCACCTCCTGTTCCAGCTAAAAACACTAATAATGAACATTCAAAAATTATACTAGAATGCTATGTAGGTTCAATAACTGGATTTTCTTGTGTTCTAGGATATATCTTTTTTTTGGCATGTATTTGCTTTATTTTAGCTTTCCTTTCACGAAATCTGCCTGACTGTTTTAATGAAGCCAAGTTCATTACATTCAGTATGCTTATCTTTTTAGCTGTCTGGATAGCCTTTATTCCTGCTTATGTCAGCTCTCCTGGAAAATACACAATTGCTGTGGAGATTTTTGCCATTTTGGCATCCAGCTTTGGTCTTCTCACAGCTATATTTACCCCAAAATGTTATATTATATTATTGAAACCAGAGCTGAACAACAAAAGATCTCTTATGGGTAGACTGATCAATAATAAAAATTCTGGGGGTTAATGAATATGTATTATATTGTACCATATTCAGCTTGACAAGTGTATAAAGCACTTTTGAATTGATTTGATTAGAAAAAAAATTGAAAAATAAATAAAACAGACAAGTTCAGTTCTTTTCTCTAATTTTCAGTGTTTGATGTTGTTAAATTACTCGTTAATAAGAAGTGAAGGTTTGCAATATTACAAAACAGCTTATAAAACTAGTATCTATGGTGTTGCAGGGATTTGTGCAGCTAGCTCAGTCAAACAGACCTGAGTTTGAATTCTGACTTTGTCATTTTCTGTGTGTAATTTTAAAGAGTAAACTGTGTGTAGTTTTACAGATGGCTAGACGGGTCTTCATCAGGGACTCTTTGTACACCCTACAAACTTTGCATTTTTGTTGACCAGTGACTCCACACTGACCTTGTATGAATATGGATTGTTAAGTGGAAGGACTGGAGCATTATAATACGGGGCATCAAAACTAATCTCGCTTCAAACACTTGGCAAATCAGTATCACCACTGCTACTTTTATTTTCCTTACCATTGCATGGAATCTGATTTGTTGAAATTTATAAAATTATAGTATAATTTAATACAAACAAAATATAAGGCAAACAATTACTGCTGCTAATACAACTTCCTTCTTTTGTTTTAGTTTTTATTGACTTTCTTTTGAAGTTCCATACCCCTTATTTGTTTCTGGTTTTTAATCCAGCTGTCAAACAATAATGAGATGCAAAATATGTTGAAGGATGACCAGCAAAGGCAGAGTCTCATAAAGTGCTGGAGGTCCACCATTTTCACACCAGTCAATTTTCTATTTAGCCATTAAAGAAATATGGTTATTTAATTTTATTGTTTGTTATTGCTTTCATTATGCCACACCAGATTTTTTTCCAAAAATGTTGATTTTCGTTTTTCTGAAAGAACCATCAAAATGTTCTGTGGACCACAGCAAATCAGCATGTTTCAGATCTTCACATTTTTATGTTCGAATATTTTATTGAGATAGATACTATATAATGGACATAATAGGTGCAAATGAGATTACAGTACGTTTGTCTAGTCATCTGTTGGCTTGCATTGCATCTCATTATTGTTTGGCTGCTTGTTAAAGAAAAATAAGAAAACTAAAAAACAATTGAATAAAAATACATTATGTTCCATTAACATTAGTAATTAGTTACTAATGAAGAAAGCAGCTGGAACAAAAACATGCACTGCCACTGCAGTCTTCCAGTACCTTAGTACAAACGATTCTAAGGTCAAGATGGCAAGCTGTTGTATTTAGTAGACATTACAATACAGCATGGATAATCAAAAATATACTATTTATAAGATCAGCACACATCAACATACAACAGGAGTTAATCCAATTATATCTATTTTAAACAACAGTAACACTCATACAACAACACTAATACAAAATATAGTATAATAAAAATCAATCTACAGGAAATGCAAAAATACTCTCTAATTGAATTAGATATATCAATAAGTAAAAAGGGTTGTTAATGAATGAATAATTGGAAAATCTTATTTAATAATATTTGCTTAATAAATCACGTTTCCAATTCCACTATACCATTTAATGTTGTAAATACCCAAAAATTATAACTAGTTACGACTCAGTACTTGTAAGAAAATTAAATACTACCAGCTGTATTGCAGTAAGTACTAATGGCCCTGGCATCAGTTTCATCCAGTCAAATCTACTAATGTAAACAATGTCTGTGGAAGAATATCATATTATGTAATATCTAAACCTGGCTACCGGAAGACACACAGAGTCTTCAGGTTAAGAGAAAAATGTTCAAGATTTAGGTTTTAGAAGCTTACATTAGCCACTTTCCTCAAGACTAATCAAGAATGATTTACTGCCGCTGATGGATGAGCTGTCTGACACCTTTTGGAACTGTCCTGGTCGCTTTCTCAAGGTTCATGTAATTCAGTTGTAAACAAAAGAAGAACTTTCAAATGTAGGACAATGTCCTAAATGCAAAGAAATATTTCACTTTGGGATTATAAAACAATTAGTTATTAAAGACGTATTAATTTTGCTGTTGTTGTGCATCTGGCATCAAAGAACCAAGGGCTGCTATGAAAGTTTCTAGTCCCAGTCTTGATAGAACTAAGCTGCATGCTTGATTAAATGGGACTGAACATAAAGTAGCAGGGCGTGACTGATAGGATAATAAATATAATTCTTTATGTTTCTGTCTGGAAGAGTAGAATGAAGTGACAGAGACCAGAGACAGCATCCTGTGAATTCAGAGCAGTACACACTACTTCCTGAGCTGTTTCTTATTCTCATCAGAGATATTGCCATACCACGTTGTCATGGAAAATGCTAAAACATTTTAATAACAAACTTGTCAAAAAGGTTTTTCAACAATACTCTGAGCCTATTTAACTGTTTCAGAAGGAACAGGCTTTGGTGAACTTTCTTGAACATGACAAATGTATTAATCTTAAATGTTATAGTAGTGATCATGGTTTCCACCACAAAAACCCGACCATTGATACATAGATGCAAGTGTAATTTTGCTTGGTTTAAATTTCCAGGTTATTTAAGTTATACCATTTACATAGCTCCTGTACATGGATTCATCATAATATGATTTATGTCTTAAAACAGTGATACCATAGTACCTGAGTATCGCTACAGAATTTGCATGGGAACTTTGCCAAAAGTGAATAAAGGATTAATGATAAGATCTAGTCCTGTAAAGCAATTGCCAAGAGTAGTTAGTCAGTACATAAAAGATCACTTTAATACACACAGTCAAACTGAGTAAATTTAGGTCAACAATCAACCTCACAACATGCTATATTTCATAGTGAAAATTAAATGCAAATGTCAAGAACATATGGCCGCTAACTAATTTAAGATGCAAAATGTAATGCCCTATATTGTAACCATTCTTTCCTGTTAAAATATGTTCCACTGCTTGTTTTCTAATATATGGTTATACAGTAATCCCTCCTCCATCGCGGGGGTTGCGTTCCAGAGCCACCCGCGAAATAGGAAAATCCGCGAAGTAGAAACCATATGTTTATATGGTTATTTTTATATTGTCATGCTTGGGTCACAGATTTGCGCAGAAACACAGGAGGTTGTAGAGAGACAGGAACGTTATTCAAACACTGCAAACAAACATTTGTCTCTTTTTCAAAAGTTTAAACTGTGCTCCATGACAAGACAGAGATGACAGTTCTGTCTCACAATTAAAAGAATGCAAACATATCTTCCTTTTCAAAGGAGTGCAAAGCAAGCAGTCAAAAAAAAAATCAATAGGGCTTTTTGGCTTTTAAGTATGCGAAGCACCGCCGGTACAAAGCTGTTGAAGGCGGCAGCTCACACCCCCTCTGTCAGGAGCAGGAAGAGAGAGAGAGATAGAGAGAGACAGATAAAAAAAATCAATACGTGCCCTTTGAGCTTTTAAGTATGCGAAGCTCCGTGCAGCATGTCCTTCAGGAAGCAGCTGCACACAGCCCCCCTGCTCACACCCCCCTACGTCAGCGCAAGAGAGAGAGAGAGAGAGAAAGTAAGCTGGATAGCTTCTCAGCCATCTGCCAATAGCGTCCCTTGTATGAAATCAACTGGGCAAACCAACTGAGGAAGCATGTACCAGAAATTAAAAGACCTATTGTCCGCAGAAACCCGCGAAGCAGCGAAAAATCCGCGATATATATTTAAATATGCTTACATATAAAATCCGCGATGGAGTGAAGCCGCGAAAGGCGAAGCGCGATATAGCGAGGGATCACTGTATAGCAAGTAGAAATATTTTATTTATAATTTTTTCAGTGGCTGTCATGCGTTCACATTGAGAGTTAGAAGTATGAATTTCATCTCATGCAGGGAAAATAAAATATACATATATATATATATATATATATATATATATATATATATATATATATATATATATATATATATATATATATATATGTAAATATCCTTGAGTAACTGAATTTGTGAGAATGAGTGTGCCTGCTTAAGGACAGGAGTCTCATCCAGATATCGATCCTGGCTTGCATACAAATGTACACGCATAAGTCGTGGCATGTTATGACTTTTGTATTGTAAAATATGTTTAAAAAAAACTAATGTACAGATAAAAAAGTGAAATTCCCCATTCATACAGTAAGTGGCCCATTTAGCGCTACAAAATTATGCCACTGTCCACAGGATGCTGTGTTATGACAATACACATACAAATATTTCTTTAATTTCCTACTCTGCGTATCATACAATATATTTCAACAACATTTGTAATGTCTTGAGGTTCTACGTTATGTGAAGGAAATCATTTGATAAAAAATAAGGATGCCTTTGCAATTTATAGAGGTGAGAGGTTGGGAGCATGCACTGACAGAGTGTTGTCACACCCACCACACAATAAACCACCTGGATTGAGACCTGAGTGCTGCGGGTGACACCTCAGCACCACATTGGAACAGTGTGATGTTTTTTACAGTGGCTGGAGTGCCAATCCTGCCACCAACCACCAAGTTTTCCCTGCAAGTTGGAGGACCTGTTTGCAGAGCAACAATTTAGAGCAAATACATTTATAATTAAACTGGCAACTCAAAGACAGTGACACCTTCTTCATTAAGACTGTCAAGAGATGGAATGGGCTGATCCTATCTGTCAACTGGAAACAGTCCCACCAAACATAACTACATCATCGTCCTCAATTTTATTTAAATTCCGAATTCACTACGTATCCCTCACCAGCAGGGATTGGACCACTAAAAACTGGGCACCAAAAATTGTGGAAGAAATAAATGGGAAATATAGTAAAAAAAGAACTTTCTCCTCAATTAGGACCTCTTTGAGTCAGAAAACACACAGGAGGAAGCTTGTTCATGCATCTTTAATTTTTCTACATTAACACTTGAATCCCAGAAACTTAACATTTTTTGTGTTGTTCCTGACCTCCTTAAATTTTCCTGACATACCCCAAGAAGCTCATAGCTCCTTATCACTGTGTTAACAGCCCATTTTTATTTTGCAAATGTGTGGTTTAGCAGAACAGAGCCTGCTACACAATCCCCCCACCCCCCATTCAGTCAAATCAAGGCATCACCCTGCTCCAATTACCTCCACTTGGTCCATTCAGCTCCCTCCTAGTCGCATGTGTGTGATACACTAAATAATTACATCATCCCTTTATTCTCTCACAGAAGTGACATCCTTCATATCTTCCATAACTCTGTGATTGCCAGTACGATTTTCTTACGCTGTGGTGTGCTGGGGTGGCAACATCACTTCAAGAGAGTCCCACTGAATCAACAAGCTAATTGATAGGACATGCTCAGTTATAAGATGCACGCTGGACCCCCTGGAAGTAGGTCAAAACTGAGTGCCATTATGCACAATGCTGTACATCCTCTCTGTGACACACTAACACAGTACTTTCAGCCAACAAATTATTCAGCAGAAGTGTACTAAGAAATGCCACTGGGGCTCCTTATACAAACAGCATTATGCCTGCATAGTGCCTCACTGTGACCGTGATAGCCAAGTGACCGTGATAGCCAATTCAGAACTTTCTTTCATATTTAATTTTATTGCTTTAAAGTCATTCCAGTGTGTGTTCAGACGAAAGTGTGAGTGTATATTTATTTACCTTTTTATGTATTTATTTATTGAAAAAGCTTCTGTAAAAAAGCCACAGTTCGTCCTGGAGACAAATAAAGTTCTATCTATCTATTCATCTAATGTAATTTTTTAAATAGAAAAATTAGCTTTTTGTAGTATGTAAAATTGAATTTGTGTCAAGTGCTGCAAGCCTGTTCTCAGCTGAATGACTAGTTATATTGACTGCAGTATTTTAAGTTTACCCTTGGATGTATATATATTTTTTATGATACACAATTTATAAAAAGCAGATTTAAAAAAATGCAGGTTACAAATGAAAGTATACTAACAAAATCCCAGAAAGCATATTGAAGCTGCAAGAAAAAGTTTACATGGGATAAATGAAATGTAATCTAAGATTTATTTCCGCTCATGTAAACATGAAGAGAAATGTGTAGCTTGAAATAAATACCAAGAGATGTGTACCTCATTTCAAATAATTGCCCAGCATTGAGCATGATATTTGCAGTCATTGTAAAAATGACTAATGTCTACCACACCCGTGTTCTTGTTCGTGTGTCTGAGGTAGGAGAGAGAATAGAAATTTTGAAAGAGGTCAGAGGCAAGAAGGAGGACATTGACAGAATGTGAAGGTCAGAGGGCAGATGCTGCTTGAAAGAGGTAGGAGGGAGAATCGAGTTTTTCTGTAGGAAATAGGGATGTTTTGTCAGAGGAAGGAGGAAGGGTGGTGTATTGTTGGTGGGAGGACAATGCAGATTTGCAGCTTTAATTCATTCATCAGCTTCTTCTTCTTCTTTCAGCTGCTCCCGTTCGGGGTTGCCACAACGGATCATCTTTTTCCATACCTTCCTGTCCTCTACATCTTGCTCTGTGACACCCAGCACCTGCATGTCCTCTCTCACCACATCCATAAACCTCCTCTTAAGCCTTCCTCTTTTTCTTTCATCTGGCAGCTCTATCCTTAACATCCTTCTCCCAATATACTCAGCATCTCTCCTATACACATGTCCAAACTAATGCAATCTCACCTCTCTGACTTTGTCTCCCAACTGTCCAACTTGAGCTGACCCTCTACTTGTGTACTCGTTCCTAATCCTATCCATCCTCGTCACACCCAGTGCAAATCTTAGCATTTATAACTCTGCTACCTCCAGCTCTGTCTCCTGCTTTCTGGTCAGTGCCACCGTCTCCAACCCATATAACATAGCTGGTCTCACTACCGTCCTGTAGACCTTCCCTTTCACTCTTGCTAATAACCGTCTGTCACAAACTAGTCCTGACACTCATCAATTTTATCCCCCTGTAGTTACTGCAGTTTTGTACATCCCCCTTTTTCTAAAATATCAGCACCAGTACACTTCTTCTCCACTCCTCAGGCATCCTCTCACTTTCCAAGATTGCATTAAACAATCTGGTTAAAAACTTCAGTGCCATGCTTCCACAGGTACAGTATGTCCATTTTTCATCTTCTTCATAGCTGTCCTTACTTCCTCCTTGCTAATCCAATGCACTTCCTGATTCACTATCTACACATCATCCAACCTTCTCTCTCTCTCATTCTCTTCATTCATCAGCCTCTCAAAGTACTCTTTCCATCTGCTCAACACACTCTCCTTGCTTGTGAGTACATTTCCATCTTTATCCTTTATCACCCTTCCATCTTTCCCAGCTCAGTCCCTCTGTCTAGCCAATTGATATAGGTCCTTTTCTCCCTCATTAGTGTTCAACCTCTCATACAACTCATCATACGCCTTTTCTTTAGCCTTCACCACCTCTCTCTTCACCTTGCACCTTATCTCTTTGTACTGTTGTCTATTTTCTGCATCTCTTTGACTATCCCACTTCTTCTTCGGCATCCCCTTCCTCTGTATACTCTCCTGTAATTCCCCATTACACCACCGGGTTTCCTTTTCCTCCTTCCTCTGTCCAGATGTCATGTCAAGCACCCTTCTTGCTGTCACCCTTACTATATCTGCTGTAGTTGCCCAACTGTAGGGTAACTCTTCACTGTCACCCAGTGCCTGTCTCATCTCCTCCCTAAACTCAGCCTTGCAGTCTCCTTTTTTCAACTTCCACCATTTGATCCTTGGCTCTGCTGTCACTCTCTTCCTCTTCTTGATCTCCAACGTCATCCTACAGACCACCATCCTATGCTGCTTAACTACACTTTCCCCTGCCACCATTTTGCAGTCTTCAATCTCCTTCAGATTGCCTCTTCTGCATAGGATGTAATCTACCTGTGTGCATCTTCCTCCACTCTTGTATGTCACCCTATGTTTCTCCCTCTTCTTAAAATACATTTTCACCTCAGCCTTGTCCATCCTTTTGGCAAAATCCACTTTTACCTGACCTTCATTCCTCTCCTTGACACCATACCTACGTATCACCTCCTCTGCTTCCTCTGTTCCCTTCACCAAGATATCCATTGAAATCCACTCCAATCACCACTTTCTGTCCTTTGGGTACACTGTTCATCACTTCATCCAACTCACTCCAAAAATCTTCTTTCTCATCCATCGCACACCAAAGTTGCAGGGCATATGCACTAACAACATTCATCATCACACCTCCAATTTCCAGCTTCATAATCATTACTCTGCCTGACACTCTTTTCACTTCCAAAACACTATTGACATACTGTTCCTTCAGAATAACCCCTAACCCATTTCTCCTCCCATCCACACCATGATAGAACAGTTTGAATCCACCTCTGATCCACCTGGCCTTACTCCCCTTCCATTTAGTCTCTTGCATGCACAATATATCAACCTTTCTTCTCCTCATCATATCTGCTGACTCTCTCCCCTTACCAGTCAACACTCAAAGTTCCTACCCCCAGTTCCACTCTCATTACCTTCCTCCTCTCCTCCTGCCTCCAGTCTTCCCTCTATTTTTCTCCTTCTTCGGCCAAAAGTAGCCCAATTTCCGCCTGGTGTTCTGGTGGTGGTTGTTGTTAACCCAGGGCTCGACCAATCCAATATGGAAATTTGTATTGTTGTCCGCATATTGATTTGGCAAAATTTCGCACCAGATATCCTTCCTGACATAACCCTCCCCATTTATCTGGGCTTGGGTCCAGCATGATAGAAACACACTGGTTTGTGCATCCCCTGTGGCTGGGTTAATCCATTTATCAGCTGAACTGCCTTATTTCAATTCGCTGTCACAGGAGCCATATTTTATGCCAGCAGTATCTATCTCAGTGGTATCAGGATAAACAATTGCCTTGTAGTCTATAGTCAAAAAAATCCCTTATTTTTAAGATACCAAATATTTAATTGACTTAAATTCTCCCATTATTGACATCTTTATAATATATTCCACACACAGTTGATCAGTTGATTGACTTGTTAAAAAGCTGTTTACCAGTAGAATTATTAATTATTAATTAAAAATTCCCACACACCCTTCAATACACTTATTTCATGTACTTGTTATTCTTTGCCTTCTTCGCCTGGGAGAAAGTTGTACATTTTTTGTGTTGTTTACTTTTAGCAGACATAAAATAAAAAACGAATGAAAAAATTCCCACTGTAATCTTCTATTAGTTCACAAATTTGAGAAATGTCAGTCAGTCAGTCTTTATTTTATGCATCATCTTTTAGCTGAATTATAGTGCTTGTAAGGGTTATTGAAGCACACCTGAACATAAGACGTGTTATATTGGTGCAGAGTTTTATTCCTCAGTGTACAGTTTGAACAGGAGATAAATGAAGAAAGGAATTAAATCATAAACTTAACATGTTGATCGGTTGATCATTGGATTTGTTGATTTGTGGATCTCAATGGGCAATTTCAATCTTCTATATAAAGCAAATAGATGGAATAGGTGTTATTTGTTACCTCTAATAATGAAATGCATAGTATGTTGTGCTCATCTTGGAACTAAGTGCTTCTGTATCTGCTATGACTGTATCTGCTAACTTTCAAAATTCTGGAAACTTTTGATCTGCATGGCTTATACAAAAAAGGAGACATTATGCTAAAAGGTATTTTTTCAGTTCAATATTTCTCAGTTCTACCAGAAGTATCATTCAAGTCTAAACCTGACAAATGTAAATGTGATAGGTAAGTTTAAATGCAGTATCAACATTCAAATAATCTGTATTTTATAATTTCTGATCTTCTTTTAAATGTGTATTTATTTGTTTTCAGTGTTAATTTCTCAGGGTTTCAAACTGCTTAGACAATGGCTTACACAATTGATGAAATAAACAGAAATACCTAACTTCTTCCCAACATATCCTTGGGCTACTTGCTAACTGTATAAGAATGCCCATAGGTCTTTGTGCTGCAACAGCACTGATCAGTGGCCAAGACAGCATTGTGTATGATTACAGCTATCCAGGCTCCCCCAATTGTGGCTCTGGTGGGAGATGCTGGTTCTGCACCATCCATCGCAATATCAAGGATACTCTGTCTTTTTGGCATGCCTATGGCAAAGTAAATAGATTCTTTCTTGTCTTATTAAATCCATAAATAATGAAATTAGAATGAATCTATTTATAGTCTTTATCACAATGATACATGTACAGTATAGGAATATAAGTAAGTGCAATATTATGCCCCACTTTAGAAGTTCTAAGTGGTATCATTCTGATAGAAAATAAGCAAGAAATAATAATGTAGCTATAGATCTCATTCTTCAATAATAAACTTTATGATAAGTTAACATTGCTCTTATGTTGTATGTTGGTACAGTACAGCAAATCAATTTCCATACACTTTTTCTATTATTAAGACAATAGAGCATTTTTGTTATTCATTAACATCCAACATTAAAATTTCACTCTTCTTATTTTGACTTTTAAGGTGAGCTATATTTCAACCTGCCCTTGTTTAAGTAATAAGGTGGAGTTCCCTTCATTCTTTCGAAAAATTCCAAGTGACAACTTTCAGGTTAAAGCCATGGTTGAAATTATTAAGCATTTTGGATGGACTTGGGTGGGAGTCTTAGGAAGTGATGATGAATATGGACATACTGCTCTCAAAACCTTCAGTGATGTTTTTCAAAATGTTGGATGCTTATCTTTCACTGAGATTATTCCCAAATCAAATGATAAGTTAAAGATTTCACACATAATTAACAGTATAAAGCAGTCAATTGCAAAGGTTATAATTATTTTTGCAGTATCAAGAAATATTTCCTTTTTATTAAATGAAATTATCCTCCAAAATATTACTGGTAGGCAGTGGATTGCAAGTGAAGCATTGAGCCTAGGTTCTCTGGCCAGGAAAGAAAACTTTTATTGGCTTGGTGGGACCATTGGAATTGCTATAAGAAGAAAAGATATCCCAAACTTGGAAAAATTTATTTTGCAAGTTCGCCCTGATTTTGACCCTGCACATAATTTAGTTATTCGATTCTGGGAAACTATGTTTGAATGCAAATTCCCAGAAAACTCTTCTGCATTACTTAATAGTAGACATATACAGGATCAGAAGACCTTAAAAGCCTGAGCACAGCCTATACTGACACTTCACAGTTGTTTATAAATGCAGTGTAAGCTCTGGCTCATGCCCTGCATGAACTGATGATGTGCAAATAAGGAGAAGGGCCTTTTGAAAATGGCTCATGTGCAGATTTATTTAAATGCAGTCTTGGCAGGTAAGAATTTAAATAAATCCATGGTGATATACTATATATATATATATTGTAAGAGGTAGCCCGGCCACAGACAGACACGACAATGCAGTGTCCACAACAAAAATGTTTATTTACACATCTCTTTACAAATTATTTACAATGTCCAGTCCTTGGTTCCCTCGGTTGCCTCCACTCCTGTCTTGCAAGCTCCGCCCTTCTTCCACTCGACTCTGGCTCCTCAAATGGAGTGAGGCGGCCCCTTTTATCTGGCCCCAGATGTGCTCCAGGCCCCTGACGATGAACTTCCGGCAGCACTCCCCAGTGTGGCGGAAGTGCTGCCCTTGCACCCGGAAGAACTCTGGGCATAAACGATCCCTGGTCCATCAGCACTTCCTGGTGTCCCAGAAACGCTGTTCCCCAGGGATCAAGGACGGTCCGGGTGCACAGGGAAAAGAAGTACTGCTCTCCAGGTTCCTCCTTCCTCCAGGCGTCACGGCGGGGCAGGGTTCCTGGCCATCTATCAGAATATATAGTACAGTATAAATAAACATTCAATCTATCTATCTATCTATCTATCTATCTATCTATCTATCTATCTATCTATCTATCTATCTATCTATCTATCTATCTATCTATCTATCTATGTAATACTTGATCTTGAACTTAAAAACAACTTTATTACTTTTTCCAATGTTGCAATAATTTGTTTCTTTATTCTTATAATTATTGCAGATTCTTTTTTACATGACAAAAGTCAATTTTATTAATCCTTTAGGATAAAGAGTTGCTTTTGATGAAAATGGAGATGCACTTGGAATTTATGATATAGTAAACTGGCATAAAACAGATCAGGGGAAATTTACGATTAAAACTATAGGAGTTTATGATGAGTCAGTCATCACTGGAAATGCTCTCACATTGCAGAAGGATGAAATATTCTGGAACTTTCCTTCAAAATCAGTATGTGTTTATTTACTTATTTACTTTTATTAGTACATGCATATAGAAAGATGGTATTGTAGAGTGCATGAAAACAATATAGCTGAGTAGAATAAATATTAAGGGAGATTTAAACTTTTAAGTTGTTTTGTTTTGCTATTGTTCACAATACATTATTGAAAATAAAGATTTTTAAAAAGAGCTTAAAAATAAACCTTACCCAGTGATACAAGTCTGACTTGCTAACTTCTAATTACTCTACACTAACATTTATGGTTTTAAAGATCTACAAGACTGAGCATTAGGGAAAGGCAGAAAATTATACAGTTTCTATCAATAAATCCTTAGAATGTGGAAGTTTGACTGCTCTGATTTTCTGCTTTATTTCACACTACATATTATTCACATATCTGTTAGTAGTTTTCTTAAGGTTAATACATTTCTCAAACTTTTCTATCATTTTAAGGCACTTCAATCAATCAGTAATAAAAGCTGTCAACCTGGGACAAGGAAAGCCACTAGAAAAGGGGAGCCAGTCTGCTACTTTGACTGTGTACCTTGTGCGGAAGGGGAAATACGCACTAAGCAATAAGTGTTTGGTAGGTGGAAAATACACATAAATAATGGTAAAAGTAGACAGAATAACAAAAATAATTTATTTCTAATATTGCCCAATATCACACTAGGAATGCCACAATGGACTTTAACAGGCCCTGCTTTTGGCAGCCCTCCAGCCTTGACTCTCTAAGAAGACAAGAAAAAAACTCCCCAAAAATCTTTGTAGGAAAATAAATGGAAGAAATTGTGGGAACAGCAATTCATGGATAAATTGACATCTCCTTAAACTGATAGTAGTGCACAGTCTTCTAATTCTAATGTATATGTTTTAATTGAGGACATTTGTGTTAAGTTTAATGGCTGCTGTAAACTGTCCCTATAAGAGTGAATCTGGGTGTGTGCATCTGAGCCCTGAGATGGGCTAGAAAATTACCTTGGGTTGATTCCTGCTTTTTAACTAATATTGTTAGAATGGGCCCTTGCAGTTTAAAATCCTGGATGAATGGTCACAATATAACATAAAATCAATATAACATATGTCAATTAATCTATTCTTTAAGTAATATTTGGTAGTACTTTAGATTAGGAGACCATAATACACCTAATACGCTACAATCGAGTGCTTAGCCACAGCATTACATTGTGTTACACAGTAAATACAAGGTAGTAACACCTAGTTGCTCTGTAATTATACAGGTAATTACATGGTAAGTACAGCATAATTAGGGACACCTAATCTAAAATCAGTCAGTCAGTCAGTCATTATCCAACCCGCTATATCTTAACACAGGGTCACGGGGGTCTGCTGGAGCCAGTCCTAGCCAACACAGGGCACAAGGAAGGAACAAATCCCGGGTAGGGCGCCAGCCCTCCGCAGTAATCTAAAATGATACTGACTATTCTCATTGGATTACACATGGGTGCATTAGGAGCACAGATGCATTTAGTAACAGAGTGAGACCTTTCTTTTTAGGCTTTGCAGCTTACCAGTTTTTTGAGCAACATGTATATTTCTAAACTGATCAAATTTTGTCTTGCAGATTCTTCTGAGTGCCTCCATTGCCCTCCAGATTTTTGGCCTAACCCTGAAAGAAATAAATGTGTTGAAAAAGAAGAAGACTCCATGGGGATTGCATTAACATCCTTAGCAGCCCTAGGAATGTGTGTGTCATTTAGTGTATTGGCAATTTTTATACACTTTAGAGAAACAGCAGTGGTGAAAGCCAATAATTCAGAATTAAGTTATTTTTTGTTAGTATCATTAGCTCTGTGCTTCCTCTGCTCTTTATTTTTTATTGGGGAACCTTCACATGTGACATGCAGACTAAGACACATGGCATTTGGAATACGTTTTGTTTTGTGTATTTCTTGCCTCCTTGTCAAAACGGTGGTTGTGATAATTGCATTTAAAGCAGCTCTTCCTGGAAATAATAGGATAAAGTGGTTTGGTCCTGTCCAGCAGAGAGGCACAGTATTCTTTTTTACCTCTGTAGAAACAGTTATTTGTATATTGTGGCTTGAAATTTCACCTCCCTTACCAGCTACAATGTAATGTTGGATCAATAACTGGATTTGCTTGTGTTCTAGGATATGTCTTTTTTCTGGCATGTATTTGCTTTATTTTAGCTTTCCTGGCTCAAAATCTGCCTGACTCTTTTAATGAAGCCAAGTTCATTATAATCAGTCCAAAATGTTATCTTATACTATTTAAGCCAGAGCTGAACAACAAAAGATCTCTCATGGGTAGATCAACCAATAATAAAATGCTGTAATTTTTATAAATATGTATCACATTGTACCTTATTAGTGTGGCAAGACAATAAAGAACCTTTGTACTGATTTGAGAAAAGTTGTATCATCTGGAAAAATAAATAGAGAAATTCAGATGTTTTATCTAATTTTCAGTGTTTAATATTGTTAACTTTGTACTTTTTTAAGAATTAAAAACTACCAATGACTCTGCCCTGTATAAGCAGGTTATGAAAATTGACAGATGGGTGGATTTGCAATAGCACCTTCAACACCATCCAACCTCTGCTCCTTAGGGACAAGCTGACAGAGATGGGAGTAGATTCATACCTGGTGGCATGGATTGTGGACTATCTTATAGATAGACCTCAGTATGTGCGTCTCGGGAACTGCAGGTCTGACATTGTGGTCAGCAACACAGGAGCGCCACAGGGGACTGTACTTTCTCCGGTCCTGTTCAGCCTATATACAGTACATCAGACTTCCAATACAACTCGGAGTCCTGCCACGTGCAAAAGTTCTCTGACGACACTGCTATCGTGGGCTGCATCAGGAGTGGGCAGGAGGAGGAGTATAGGAACTTAATCAAGGACTTTGTTAAATGGTGCGACTCAAACCACCTACACCTGAACACCAGCAAAACCAAGGAACTGGCGGTGGATTTTAGGAGGACCAGGCCCCTCAGGGACCCCGTGATCATCAGAGGTGACTGTGTGCAGAGGGTGCAGACCTATAAATACCTGGGAGTGCAGCTGGATGATAAACAGGACTGGACTGCCAATACTGATGCTCTGTGCAAGAGAGGACAGAGCTGACTATACTTCCTTAGAAGGCTGGCGTCCTTCAACATCTGCAATAAGATACTGCAGATGTTCTATCAGACGGTTGTGGCGAGTGCCCTCTCCTACGCAGTGGTGTGCTGGGGAGGCAGCATAAAGAAGAAGGACGCCATTAACACTTGGCAAATCAGTATCTCCACTACTACTTTTAGTATTCTTATTATTGCGTGAAGTTTGACTTGGTGAAATTCATAAAATTATAGTATGATTAAATGCAATCATAAAATATAAGGGAAATAATAATCATCATGTTTCCTCCCACAGTCCAAAGACATGCAGGTTAGGTGCATTGGCAATTCTAAATTGTCTCTAGTGTGTGCTTAGTGTTTGTGTGCGCGCATCCTGCCCGGGTTTGTTTCCTGCCTTGCGCCCTCTGTTGGCTGGGATTGGCTCCAGCAGACCCCCGTGACCCTGTAGTTAGGATATAGCTGATTGGATAATGGATGGATAATAATCATCATTGTCCACTGACCACAAATTAGCTGATTTAATAAAAATACTAAGGCATGGGTGTCAAAATTAGATCCTAGAGGGCCAAGATGGCTGCAGCTTTTCATTTTGGTTAGTAACCAATTACTGCTGCTAATACAACATCCTTCTTTTTCCTTAATCGTAATTGAGTTTCTTTTTAACATCCAGTCCCCTTAATTGCTTTTGTTTTCTATTCTTAACCAGCCAAAAAACAATAATGAGATTCAAAGTATGAGCACAGAATGACCATTAAACACAGGGGTCGCGTACAGTTCTAAAGATCCATATTTTTTGTTCCAATCAATATCCTATGTAGCTGTAAATGTAACTGTTTTTTTTTATTATATGGTTTTCATGCTTCCACATTAGACTTTTTGGAAACTTCTGTTCTGTGGACTACAGCAGAGCAGTATTTTTCAGACCATGACATTTTTCTTTTCAGATATTTTATTGAGACAGATTTTGTATAATGGACAAACATACAAATGGAATCAAGCTGTTGGAGTCATCAGTTAATTTACATTGCATCTCATTATTATTTGGCTTCTGGTTAAAGAAAATGAAAAAATGTCTGAAAGGAAAACATGCAATAGCTGCAGCCCTCCAGAACCTGAGTTTGACACCCCAGCAATCATTGCGGAAGTTTCAAAGGGCAAGATGGCAAGCTGAAGCATCTAGGAAACATTAAAGTACTACGTGTACAATCAAAAAGTTATCATTTATAAGATTAGCACATGTCAACATATGAAATGAGCTGATTCAATTTTATAAAATATAAACAACACTCTACAAAGTATATCATAGTAAATATGAATCTAGTGGAATATACAAAAATGCCAAATTAACTAGATGAATCAATGACAAAAAGTATACTTAATCTTAAAAATCTTATTTCACAAAATGTGCATAATACCATCATGTTTCCATTCCTAATATACTATTAAATGTTGAATATACCAAAAATACAATGCACTAGTCACAAGTCATAAAAAGAATTCAGCACAAGTGAGATAATGAAATACCCATACCCAATAATTTAATGTCATCTGAAAAGGGAAAAGGGCCTTTTGAAGACAATATGTGTGACAACATCAGAAATATACAGCCTTGGCAGGTAATAAAATTAAATATTACATTTTATTAGTTGTATTTTTATTCAAATAAAAAAACACTTGCTTTGCATATCTGCCATGTTTTATTTTTTAATGTATTCAAAGTAATGCATTATTATGTTTTTACAGCAGTGTTGTAATCTTTAAAATATATAGAACTGTTTAGGTATATTGCAATGAACAAGCTACAATATGATGATATTTTTCAACAATATTTTTGTTATCCTAATGTCCTACACTATCTGATGGAAATAATTTTCACAGGACAGATGGATGGATGGTTGTATTTAGGGAGAAGTGTGGCTTTCAATAAAAAATGGAGACTGTGTAAGGAAAAGAAAAAAAAATGCTTGAAACTGCCTGCCTGTTAAACTAAGACATCCTGACTTCATTTGTACCAGCACACTTCATATTAGAAAATTACGTCATATAAAACATTTAACTTTGTTTTGTTCTCTGATAACAGTTTATATTTGAGAAGTCTTATTTCTTATACCCAAGACTTTTAATTAGTTTTGGAATTTACAAAATACTTTAGAAGTGTGTTTCTGGAGTACCTAAAGCTGATCAGTGAAAATTAAATTGTATTAAAATGTGTTATGTAATTGAACCTAGCTGATTAAAGGAATCTTTTCTGTTACAGTCTTCAGTCTCACATGTTGCTTTGAAAAAGCTTCACCTATACAGTAGGTGCAAATAAAAGACAGCCATTTTTGAATTTCACATAAAACGCTAGTCAAGACTCTTCATTACTTAGTATTTTCTGCAATAAGATGTAATTGCAATTTAAGATACAATGAACTTGCAAATTAAAGTCAATGTCACCATTTTCATTAAAACTGTTGGATTTTTTGATGAATCCTCTGATCAATTTTGAAATTTTGCTGCTCTAAAATACTATATTTTGGAACCTTTAAAACTGTAAGCTAAATTAAGATGTTTACCTATTCTATAATAATTTGCTATATTCTAAAATAGAAATGGTAATTGAATGCTGATTTTATTTCATTGTCTACACTGCTTAACTGTATTTGGTTAAAAAATGGAAGTAATTATGCGTAATCATTAAAACTTAGGATGTTATTTAAGATATTGTAACAACATAGATTGATACATGTTTTATGAATGTTAATTTTAAAGGTGATTTGAAAAACTCATAGGCAGGGAACCCTCTTTTGGGTGACATGGGTAGTTTAATAACTTCAGGTATATTACACATAATGACAATTGAAAATCTACTGTATGACTAGACTTGACATGATTGTCTCAGTTGTTTATCACCAAAGCAATTAATATTTTACTTTGACCAGATAAGTATGGTTTTATGTTTTCTGACAGCAATGGAAGCATCCAATAAAAATCTAAACTCAGGGTCATTATCAAAACTGAAGACATTAGAAAGGTAATTCTTGTGTCTTGAAATTGGATCTGTGGAACTGTTGAAAATTACTCTGAAGAACAAACCAAAGCTTGATTTTGACATTAGCTTATACAATGAGGACGGCTTTGTTCTTTAAATCAGCATTTCTCAACCTTTAAGTATTTGCGACCCGAGTTTTCATAACAGTTTTAATCACGCCCCCCCTAAGGTTTTTTTTGAAAGGAGCCCACTAATACCAATTTGTTCTTTTTTAATTAAAGATATATCATAAATGCATATTTTATTATACCTACTTAACTTTTATCGACATTTATCTAACTCAATGTTTATTTCTCTAGTATCAGAATGTAGTTTAAGTTAATTTGTTTTGGTTTCAACAGATGTATTTTTCAGACTTTTTTTCACAGCTATATTCCCCCCATTTTTGTTACTTCATGCCCCCCTAGGGGGGCCCATCCCACAGATTGAGAACCACTGTGTTATATGGAAGATTTGCCACAGAAAAATTGGTTAGCCTGCACGGATTATAAATTGGCTCATCTACATCCACATTAGATACTGATCTTCTGTCACATGTGGGATTGCCATATCGACTAAAATGATGGCCTGAAAGTTTCCCTGCACCCACATTTTCACACAATCGGCAGTTTAAACTCAGAGAAGAAAATTAAGCTTTTAGAAAACAGAGACAATATCTAAGTTTGACAAAAAATCAGAACAGTATTTTTGAAAAACTTGACAATACAGTTTACAGTTTCAAAAGTATATCTGAAAAATCAATAATTTGGTAAAGCAGCTGAAGCTCTTCTTCTTAATCATCCATGCTTGAGAGAACACAGGTATGAATCTGGGTATTTGGGCTGGAAGAACAGACTCAAATTTAAAATAAGTGATTATTGAATAAATTTAAGAACAGCAGGTTGTAAGGAAGTTCTTGTCAATGCTGGAAAGACAAGCAAGAAAAACCCTGATGCAGAATCACCACATTCAAACATCAGAAGACCAAAACAAACAGAAGTCAACTTTTTGACAAACTTTCCCAAAGGCCAGGATTCATTTAGTTTAGACTGGAAATTATTGAGGAAATACATAAAAGAGACAAAAACGTAACCTTTATTGAAAGGTATATGATGACTTTTTCACTCAGAAGACAGTAAATTGACACTACCATCCCAAGTAAGAGTATGTTAATTATTCAGCTTATTGGTTCAGCAAAATTTATTTTCTCTTGACTGCCAAATGACTAAGTCAAGGCTGTGGTTATAATGCAAACAGTATTTAACATTGCTGTTCTGTTTTTAACTTATAACATTTTTGAAGGTGTATGCAGAATTTAACAGGGTTACTAATCATAACTTGAAGCATAGTTTCTATGCATCTTTATATCATCTCAGGCCTCGTTTGCTGGCATTGTATAAAGAAAGAGCATTTAAAACTAGAAGAACTGCTGGAGTTCTGTCAGATATTCTCAGGCTATGTTATCAGCAGGTAAGCAGTTTTGAATAGCAGAGACCTTGTAACTAAAAGAATGTACAGATGCTCCTTGTTTTACGATGGTTTGAATTTTTGATATTTTGACTTTACGATGGGTCAACTGCAATACACATTCAGCAATCACCAGACTTTGCACTTTAATTTTTGAATCTGCTTCCGAACTAGCAATGTGCATATAATAGTTCCTATGGATGTTGGCAGATGGCAGCATCCAGGCAGCCACCATTAAGCCAAGCTCAGTCTCCAGTGTCTTTAAAGGAGCCAGCCTCACATACAGATGGGAGCTACGTGATTACATATACCTCTACATAGAGATATATATTTATTCGACTTACAATATTTTCAATTTACAGTGGCTTCAAGGAAACGTAGCCCAATCATAAGTAGAGGTGCATCTGTACTTGATTCATAAATAATTCGGTGACCGTTTTAATAGAATAGTTCACATGGACTGTCATTATTTACTATATATTTATCAAAAAATCTATGATTGAAGACTTAAGTGCCAGCTTAAGTGAAAAATTAAGGAAAACACACTAAATAATTGCAACACAAACATTGATTTAATCAATTTTAACGCAAACAGATAGAGATGAAAGAAGAGAAGAAGCAGGCCGCTAGGATGGAGAAAAGAAGAGCTGTTCAGGAAGCAGCAAGTGCATCAACCTCTGAGCAAACAAATGCTAAACGTACAGAGAAAGAATATGAAAACTAGGAATGCTCAAATTAAGTGTATTCACTGCATGTTATCGTGCAGTGTGTGGTTACTGGTTGTATATAATACTGTTACCATGGTTTATAGCAAGGAGAAAGAATAAGTGAGAAATTATAAAAAGAATGTGAAGCAAGCATAGAAATAATTGGAACCTCACAAACTTTAAAAACATAACAAATTTGTAAGTAAAAGAAAAAGGAAGATTTTACAGACTGAAATGTTTGAAGGTGTGATTCATCAAATATATCAGACTTTGTGTTAACATATTTGATATACCAAGGCTGGTATATCAGTGTCAGGTTATGACAAATAGGAATACATGTGTGTCATTCTGGACAAGGGCCAAGAAGTCTTTCCACGTGATGCCACACTACTATATATATATTTTTAGATGACCCAACTTTCAAGATCAATACCTAAATTTAACACCAGAAAACGGTGTGTGTGCAAGGGAACAGAACTTGGAGATACCCTATTTGACTCTTCTAAAAGCCATGAGGGAAGATCTGTGGGCAACATCCTTTGCCAATCCGAATGCATAGTAAAAACCTAATAGTATTGCTCAAGATCCAGCAAAGTAACTCAACCCCTATTTTTGCCTCAATGTAGAGTATTTTTTTTTGGTCCACAGGAAAACGTTTTATTGGACCAATACTTAATGGGTGGAGGAAGCAGAAGTGTTATACTAACAAAATTGAGGCAGGAACTACATTTATTTTATCGAGAGGCAATATAGATTTTTTTTTATTTCCAGTGCTGACATGAGTGGCTGCCTGTTACAACAGCTCCTGTGTTTGGTTGTCATCATTGTTTGCTACATTTTTGGGATAATATGTATAGCAGACATTGGAAGGACTTGGACTAATGCGACTACAACTGCTTGACCTGCGTCCTTTGTCTCCAAGAGTGCCAGAGCAAATTACCAGACTCCCTGAACAGTTATTGCATAGACACTGGGAAAAGAGAGCAGGAACTCGGCTTCACAATAACAGGAGAACATACAGACCTTAACTGCCTTCTATTATGGGCAATGGAAGACTACTGGTGAATAAAATGCAAGTACAAACTCATCAGACTTATGTGCTTCAGGGAGACATGGCTTAGAGCTGAAACTCCAGAATTCACAGTTGCACTGAATGGACTTAAAATTGTGCAGGTAGACAGAAGCAGGAGTGAAACCACTAGGAAGAAGGGAGGTGGACTTGCCATTTTTGTGAATGAAAATGGAGCAAACCCCAGACACATTACAATTGTTGAGCTTGTATATGTCAAGGGAGTTTTCACATATCGTTATGTTTGCCTTCAAGCCTGGAGTTAAGGAAGAAGTCAAGCGGGTGCAGAGAAAATATCTCTGTGAGGAGAAAGTTCACTACTTTTTGGAGTCCCTGGAGGGGGTGCTAGAGGGCATACCTTCTGGGGACTCCCTCGTTCTGCTGGGAGACTTCAATGCTCACGTGGGCAATGACAGTGAGACCTGGAAGGGCGTGATTGGGAGGAATGGCCCCCCTGATCTGAACCCGAGCGGTGTTTTGTTATTGGACTTCTGTGCTCGTCACGGATTGTCCATAACATGAAAGAAGTGGGGAATGGAATGAAAGTTATCACTGACTATGAATAAGATGTAAAATTTGCAGAGGAAGAGAGCAAGAACTGAAACAATTTTTGAATAGATTTGTTTCACCCTTGTCGGTTAAGCCCTTACCCAACACTGCCAGCTTCTTTGTGCAAGCTGATTAAATTGTAGAATCCCAACTGCCATCTCTACCCTGCACAACCTACAAGGGTATTACACCTGTTGTCTCTAGCACTCTTTCACTTCATGAACTGACTGTCTCTGCTGATTAAGTGAGGAGAGAGCAGGGTGAACAAGGATGCAGGTACAAATGGAATCAGCCCCAGGGTGCTGAAAACATCTACCAGTCAGTTCTGAGGGTGTCCTTCAGCACCTGTTCTCCTTCTCTCCCATCCATTTCAGAACCTCTTAATCCTCTGCAGTTTGACTATCAAGCATATATAGATTTTGTCACACATTCGCACTCGAGGACCTCCTCATGGCTTGAATTAGATATATGATAACCCACCGGGACAAGAGGGGAGGCACTGTTGCTGATGTTCTTTTCTCATTCTCTTACCACAGCTCAGAGAAACCACTCATTGAGGGCACTTAGCCCTGCCCCTTCCATGAAAAGCCCAGTTGCCCAAAGGGAATCTGCATTTACCCAAGGGTGAACCACCAGATGGGGCTCCCATGTGACTGACCCATGGTTTATCAAAGAAACAGAGCATAGACTGTTGTATGAGCTTAAGTGGTGATTTGTTTTGTTAATTTTTGAGGCATTTGTTTGTTTGAACAACAAGTAAACAGGATGACCCTGTTGGTGTCCAAAATTGTTCCTATTATCCATCCTGTCTTCTTGCACCTGGCCACAATGTGGATGATGCTCTAATCTATAGGTTCCACAGAGCTTACTCCCAATTAGTCAAACCTGACACCATAGTCAGGATAATGTTCTCTGATTTTTCAGCACCTTTAACATCATTCTGCCTCACGTATCCACCTATTTATGTTTTAAAGTGCTTCTGTAAAATGCCAAATTTCCTCCTGGAGACAAATAAAGTATAAATCCAGTGCTTGCCATCTACAGAAATTTTCAAGTGACTCCTCCATTATAGACTGAATTAATAATGGAGACAAGTCAGCGTACAGGAGACTTATGGAAGACTTTGTCTTGTGGTGAAGGGAGAATAATCTGCAGCTCAACAACAGCAAGACAAAAGAGTTGGTGATAGACATCTGGCATGCCAAACAGCCTCTGTGATCAGCCACCATTCAAGGGGAGGATGTAAGAGTGGTGCAGACCTACAAGTACCTGGGGGTTCACATAAACAGCAAACTGGATTGGTCTGACAACACAGTGG
Source organism: Erpetoichthys calabaricus (assembly GCF_900747795.2). Classification (NCBI taxonomy): domain Eukaryota; kingdom Metazoa; phylum Chordata; class Cladistia; order Polypteriformes; family Polypteridae; genus Erpetoichthys; species Erpetoichthys calabaricus. The sequence continues at coordinate 130,778,501 of NC_041395.2, read as the reverse complement.
TGCTGTACAAGAAGGACCAGAGTAAAGGTCTTTTGATGTCTGTAGGAGGTTGCTGCAATTGTTCTATCAGTCCATAGTAGTAAGTGTATTGTTCTATGCTGCAGTCTACTGGGGAAGCAACTTAAACTCAAAAGATGCTCAATGCCTGAACAAACTTGTCAGGAAAGCCTGCTCCATCAAAGGGACAACCCTGCACACACTGGAAGTGATTGTGTTAAATGGTGAATGGCAGTAAAAATGGATGCCATTATGAAAAATCCCCTAAATCCCCTGCAGGAGGAGTTCTCTTGGAACACTTTTAGGTATAGGCTCATTCCTCCACAGTGTACTAAGAAGTTCCTTTGGGGATTTTTTCTGCCTGCTGCTCTGAGGCAATCCAATGCTTCCTCCTGACGTTCCAAACTATATCCTTATTCTTTTCAACTTCCATTTCTACACATTTATTGTTCACTTGCCTATCTAATGACTGATTGTATTAAATGTCCTGTGAGTCTGTATCTTTTGTGTTCTCCGGGCCAGGTAAGACTTTCCATCCCAGTCCCGATGCTAGCCCATCTGTTATGGCATTTTCACAGTCCTTCTCTCAGCTGAGTTTTATGGGACACAGCAGCTACTCCTGCGATGAGCCAGGTCTTATTCATAGAAGGCTGTGGATTATACGGTCTAGATGACCTTGCTCTCTAGGCTCCTGGCATTCAAAACAACAGCCTGTGTTTGTTGTATTTTTTAGTGTTTTTTGTGAAGCAGAGTGGGAACAAAATCCTGTCCTCGTCTGGTGTCTTTTCTGTCCTTTGTTTGGATTTTGCACCTTGCCCTTGTTTGCCCCTTGTCAATAAGGCAAGAGTACAATGGGACCTTGGGACCATATGGCCTTGATGAGGCTTCTTGATTGGTCATTTTCTCACTGTTGACTGAGCTGTTCTTCTTTGGTTCCTTATATTTCTTTGAGGCAATTGGATAGCATGGGGTTCTTTATGGATTAAAGAGGGGCCTCTTACCATCTGTGTAGCCTTTATCAAACCACAAGGATGTACTGAACCAGAGCCACAAAGTTCTAAACAGACATCCACATTCTTTTACCTATGCTGACTTCCGAAGTCTGAGTAGCAACCTCAAAAACTTGAGGTTCAGGCATAGAAGATTCTTTCTTTACACTTATTACAGCTGTTGGAACGAGCACTACTGGGTTCCCCTCACCTTTGTCAGCAAGCTTTTCTCTGCCCACTTTGACCTCAACAGTCTGAATGGCCGCCTCTGAGAATTGAGGTTCAGCCATGGATAATTTTTATACTACATTTAGAACTGGTGTTGAAATGAGTATGACTCAGTTCCCCTCACTTTTGTCAGGGCTCATTTCATACGGCGTTCCCAAATTATTTAATATACAGGGATTGCTTATCTGTATAGCCAAATTCACACCAGGCAGCAAACCTATTCCCTAGTTGCCATATATATTTATTGTCTGCCATGGCTCTACAATTACTGGCAACTTTACTGAGTAAACCATACACTACTAATTTTACCAGTTGATTTTCTTGGTAAACGTTTGTTTACCAGTACTATTATTAATTGGAAATTACCACTCACACTTACATATTTATCCAGTATTTTCCTGTATTGGCTTCTTCACCTGGGAAAAAGTTAGTAGTGATTTTTGTTTTAGCAGACATACAATGAAAGGTTAATTGATAACACTACAGTCTTTAATTAGTTCACAAAAGTTAGATATGAATCAGTACGTCTTTGTTGTGTACACCTTCTTTCAGGTGCCTTATAAAAAGAATAAGGATGCATTTCAAAGCAATGACTTATTAAAGACATTTGAAGTACTAGGAAGAACTTATTGAAGTACCCCTGAACATAAGACATATTACATTAGTGAAAAGTTATATGCCTCAGTGAATAGTCAACACAAGGAATTAGATTATAAACTTACCAGGTTGTTTGGCACATGCGTCTCAAGGGGCAATATCAATCTTCTATATAAAGGGATTGAATGGAAAGAGTATTATTGTGGTCTTCAGCAATGAAATGCATACTGCGTGTTGTGTTCATCCTAGAACTATGCGCTTATGCAGCTGCTTTGAGAAACATGACTTGCAATATTCTGGAAAGATTTGAGCTGTATGGATTATATAAAAAAGGAGACATTATGTTAGGAGGTATTTTTCCAGTTCAATATTTCTCAGTTCCACCAGAACTATCCTTCAGATCTAAACCTGACAAATGGAAGTGCGATAAGTAAGTTTATAAGGAGCATTAACAGTTCAGAAGCTTAAAAAAAATCTCTGTTTCATTATTTGTATTATTTTGTTAAATTTTTATTTATTTATTTTTTTTAAGCCTTGATTTCTCAGGGTTTCAGTCTGCTCAGACAATGGCATATGCAGTTGATGAAATAAACAGAAATGTCTCACTTCTTCCCAACATAACCTTGGGCTACTGGCTATATGATAACTGTATAAGAATGTCCATAGGTCTTCGTGCTGCAACAGCCTTGATCAGTGGCCAGGAAAGCGTTGTTTCTGATTACAGCTGTAACCAGGCTCCCCCAGTTGTGGCTCTGGTGGGAGATACTGGCTCTTCACCATCCATTGCAATATCAAGGATACTCAGTCTTTTTGGCATGCCTATGGTAAAGTAATAAGACTTTTTCTTTTCATATCAGATTTACAAACAAAAATGGTACTGTAGATAACAGTAATATTTACTTCTGTCTTAATTACAATGATACATGTAAATCAACATTACGTGTATTATTAGCAATCACAGCAGTGTTCTACTTTTGAAGTTGTAAGAATTTTCTGATAGAAATAAGCATGAAATAAAAATAAAACCGTATTAGATATTTTTCAATATTAAAATTAGATTTAGCACTTAGTATAAATTACTGTTGCCCTTATGTTATATGTTTGTGTTAATGTTTTCTTAATATGAGCAACACCAAATCAAATTCACTGCTCCTTACATTATTAAATTATTTTTTTTATGTATTAACATCAAACTTTAATATTATACCCGGTTTTCTTTGACTTTTAAGGTGAGCTATTTTGCAACCTGCCCCTGTTTAAGCAATAAGGTGGAATTCCCATCATTCTTTCGAACAATTCCAAGTGATGACTTTCAAGTTAAAGCCATGGTTGAAATTATTAAACATTTTGGATGGACTTGGGTGGGAATCTTAGGAAGTGACGATGAATATGGACATACTGCTCTCAAAACCTTCAGTGATGTTTTTCAAACTGTTGGATGCTTATCATTTAATGAGATTATTCCCCAAGCAAATGATAAGCTAAAAATTTTACATATAACTAACATTATAAAGCAGTCAACTGCAAAAGTTATCGTTATTTTTGCCGTATCAAGAGATATTTCTTTTTTATTGAATGAAATTATCCTCCAAAATATTACTGGTAGGCAGTGGATTGCAAGTGAAGCATGGAGCCCAGATTCACTGGCCAGCGAAGAAAACTTTTATTGGCTTGGTGGGACCATTGGAATTGCTATAAGAAGAAAAGATATCCCAAACTTGGAAAAATTTCTTTTGCAAGTTCGCCCTGATTTTGACCCTGCAAATAATTTAGTTATTTGATTCTGGGAAACTATGTTTGAATGCAAATTTCCAGAAAACTCTTCTACATTAATTAATGGTAAGACATGTACAGGATCAGAAGACCTTAAAAGCCTGAGCACAGCCTATACTGACACTTCACAGTTGAGATCAGCGTATAATGTTTATAAATCAGTGTATGCTCTGGCTCATGCCCTGCATGATTTGATGATGTGCAAAAAAGGAGAAGGGCCTTTTGAAAATGGCTCATGTGCAGATATATTTAATGTGCAGCCTTGGCAGGTAAGAGTTTAAATAAATCCACTTGATCTACTATATATACAGTACATAATGCAATAAAAAAAACTTTATTAGTTGTAATGTTAGAATAATTCCTTTCCTTATCATTATAATTATTGCAGGTTCTTTTTTACATGAGAAAAGTCAATTTCATTAATCCTTTAGGGGAAAGAGTTGCTTTTGATAAAAATGGAGATGCACTTGGGATTTATGACATAGTAAACTGGCAAAAGATAAATCAGGGGAAAATTACAATTAAAACTGTAGGTGTTTATGATGAGTCAGTTATCACTGGAAAAGCACTCACAATACAGGACAATGAAATATTCTGGAACTTTCCTTCAAAATTGGTATGTTTATTTATTTACGTGTTTGCTTTTATTAACACTTATGCACATGACCAGATGGTATGTAAAGCTGACGTAAATACATTAGAATTGACATGTAAAAGTATATTAAGAATTGTTTAAAATTTTAAGATATTTTGTTTTGATATGGTGAACAGTTATATACAGTTTTGTAAGAACTTGTGTAAAGAGTTGGTTAAAAGCGACAGAAAAATATACTTCTTCCCAGGATACAAGCCTGCCTTGATGATTTCTAATCAAGCCAGAATATACGGAATATCATAAAAAAAATCTATTATAAAGGGTGAGCCAAAAAGAAGTACCACATTTGAAACATTTATTCTACAAAAATGCTACAAGATAAAATACATTTCATTACAACACAAGAAAATGTATACAAAATCATTAGTGAGACACTCTTTGAGAAAATTTTTGAATGCTTGTATTACTCATTCGGTCATTTCTAGTGGAATACCACCATTTCATGGCAAATAGCATCCTTGAGTGCTTCAAGGTTTTGAGGTCGGTGTGTGTATACCTTTGACTTGAGTTAGCCCCACAAGAAGAAATCACACGGAGTGAGATCAGGCTAACATGAAGACCACCCGACATCGCCGTGCAGGGAGATCAGATTCCGCAAAACTTGCATGGATCTCCTCTCCATATGAGCTGTTGCTCCATTCTGTTGAAACCATGCATCCTCCACAAGAAATTCTGCAATGGCACACCAAACTGTAACACGTTCACTGTGCAGCGGTCTCTGCTGAAGTCCACGAGTGTTGGTGTTATTTACACAAACATTTAAATGGAAATGTGCCTTGTTGCTGCACATGACAATGGCATCTTGATAAACAGTTTGCAGAATGTTCTTGCACAACTCTTTACAGCTCTCCCAGTCTCTCTCAGTGAGTCCCTGCACTACCATCAGTTTATATGGATGGAATTAAGGACCTCATGCAAAATCCTCCTCAAAGACGTGCCTAAGGCAGAGGCATGTTTGCGCGCTGAGCATCTAGGAGACTGCAAAATTGATGCCCTTACAGCTTGGATGTATTTAGGCATTTGCACAGTCCAAAGATGGCCTGGATATTTTCTATTCAATGTTGTTCCTGTCTGTCTAAATTTAGTCACCCACTGAAGAATTGTTTTCCGATTTGGGACGTGGACAAAGAATGCTGAAGTGCGTTTGGAAGGCGTGTTGTGTAGTGATGATTGATTCATTGTTTTTGAATGAATGATTTGACGGTGAAAGCATGGTGCGCACTGGACCAAGGCATGTTGCAGACTGAAAACTACAAGGGATCGTCTATCAAAGGATCCCCACCCCAATCACTCGGTTGCCTCTACCTTGCGTAATGACCTTGAGCAATGTGGTACTTCATTTTGGCTTAGCCTCTACTTTCTATAATTGATTTCTTAGAATGTGTAAGCTTGATTGCACTTATTTTCTGGTTTCCTTCACATTGCATTTTGTAATAAACTATTCACAAACCTGAAGGTACCTGTTTTAAGGTTAATAAAGTTCTCAAACATTTTTATTATTTTAAGGCTCCTGAATCAATCTGCAGTAAAAGCTGTCAACCTGGGACAAGGAAAGCCTCTAGAAAAGGGGAGCCAGTCTGTTGCTTTGACTGTGTACCTTGTGCGGAAGGGGAAATAAGCACTGTGGTTGGTAGGTGGATGATTCACATAAATAATCCCAAAAGTAGACAGTCTGCTTAAGAAGGCTAAGTGGCTGCACTAAATTGGCACTATATGAGTGAGCCAGGGTGTGTTCATTTGGGACTTGAGATGTACTAGCAAAGCATCCATGGCTGAATCCTGCTTTGCAGCTAATATTACCAGAATGAGCCCTTTCAGTCCATAATCTTGGAAGAATGGATACATCTTCCAAAATCAGTATGAAATATGTTAATGAATCTCTTCTTTATATATTTATACTAAGAATACTCTCTTTGAGTCACACACTGGTGCATTAGAAACACAGGTTCAGCTTCTGTGTTTTTAGTCTTTCCATGAAACAGCTTGCCTATTTTTTTGTTTTTTAATTTTTGAGTAGCATGTATATTTTTTAACTTTGTTTTTTGTAAACTTTGTCTTGTAGATTCTTCGGAATGCTTCCGGTGCCCTTCAGATTTTTGGTCTAACCCTGGAAGAAATCAATGTGTGGAAAAAGAGGTGGAGTTTCTTTCATTTGAAGAATCCATGGGGATTACATTAACAACCATAGCAGCTCTAGGAATCTGTGTGTCATTTAGTGTATTGGCAGTTTTTATACACTTCAGGGAAACAGCAGTGGTGAAAGCCAATAATTCAGAATTAAGTTATTTTTTGTTAGTATCGTTAGCTCTGTGCTTCCTCTGCTCTTTATTCTTTATTGGGGAACCTTCACACGTGACATGCAGACTAAGACATGTGGCGTTTGGAATAAGTTTTGTTTTGTGTATTTCGTGCCTCCTTGTCAAAACAGTGGTTGTGATAATTGCATTTAAAGCAACTGTTCCTGGAAATAATAGGATAAAGTGGTTTGGTGCTGTCCAGCAGAGAGGCACGGTATTCTTTTTTACCTCTGTAGAAACTCTTATTTGTATATTGTGGCTTGTAATTTCACCTCCTGTTCCAGCTAAAAACACTAATAGTGAACATTCAAAAATTATACTTGAATGTAATGTAGGTTCAGTTACTGGATTTGCTTGTGTTCTAGGATATATCTTTTTCCTGGCATGTGTTTGTTTTGTTTTAGCCTTTCTTGCAAGAAATCTACCAGATTCCTTTAATGAAGCCAAGTTCATCACATTCAGCATGATCATTTTCTTAGCTGTCTGGATAGCCTTTATACCTGCTTATGTCAGTTCTCCTGGAAAATACACAATTGCTGTGGAGATTTTTGCCATCTTGGCTTCCAGTTTTGGTCTTCTCATGGCTATATTCACTCCAAAATGTTATATTATATTATTGAAACCAGAGCTGAACAACAAAAGATCTCTTATGGGGAGATCAACTAATAATAAAAATGCTGTATGTTTATGAATATACATGTTATTGTATGATATTAGTGTCACGAGACAATAAAGGAACCTTTGCATTAACTTGATTTGAAAAAAAAAAAGCAAGAATTGGAAACATAAATTCATTCATGCATTTGTTCATTTCTTTCTGTAATTTGTAATGTATAATTACATGTTGTGGTTGTTGCATTCCTAAGAAACAATTCAAAAGCAAAAGACATGGATATTAATACTTTGAACATATGTGAAATGAGGGGATTGGCTTAAATGACCACTAAAAACTATAATCTTTTGCTAGACTGCTCAAAATACACTTTTCAGCATAAAATTATTTTTAATATGCATTTTTCATAACACAGTAACCACATCTGTAAGCTTTTGTGGTAACATCTCAACTAAAAGAAAAAAAAAACTTTAGTCGCTGAAAAATAGACTGGAGAGGTCTCAGCATCACTTCGGACACTCTGTCTTTCACGGCTAGTGGATGGAGTTGCAGATTGTGCAGGATGCACCGGCTTGAAATAATACGTGAGAAACGTCTCCTTTGTGTGGCACTTGAGATTCTTAAAGGTCTGGACATACAGGGGCATAGCAGAACCATTTTGGTGTTTAACCTTGAGACCACAATCGATGATGGGATTGGCAGACTCAATATTTCTAGCCAGACTGGGTGCAGCTGACAGTGGCTCCCAAAATCCCAGCATGAAGTTTATCAAACACCTTAATTTTATCACTAAACTGCATCACAGACTTTGTGTGCTTGGGCTTATCGAGCTCAAAAGACTTGCACTACACTTAGGGGGCATAACTGCAAAACAAAATAAATGCACAGGGAGCAGTTTACTCTACAACAGTAGGATGAACAAGATGGTAAAGCAAATGGTAGAATACTATCTGCTCCCCAAATCTGCATGTATCATGCCTATCATTTTTTCTTTACTGTGCATATTTGGAAACCCCACAAATGTCCAAAGTAAATGAAGTTACAAATTAAATTGAGTGAATGCCTGAAGTCACAAAAGTTCATTCATTCATTCATTCATTTTCAATCTCTAATCCAAAGTCGAGTTGCAGGGGCAAAAGTCTTAGTAGTGAGGCCCATATGTTTATTTCCCCAGCCACACTTGCCAACTCATACTGTGGGATCCCCAGGGGTTCCCAAGCCATCTGGGAGATTTAATCCACCCAGTGTGCCCTAAGTCTTCCCTGGGCTCTCCTCCCAGTTTGTTGTGCCCATAAAACCTCCATAGGAAGGCATACAGGAGGCCCAAACCACCTTAATTGGTTCCTCTTGATGTGGTGGGCCAACAGCACTTTTCCGAGCCTCTCCTAGCTACCTTGCGGCTGCTTGCACCCATGATCTCATTCTTCAGGTCATTTCCCAAAGTTCATGATTTATAGGTGAGGGTGGGAATGGTAAATCGAGAGCTTTGCCTTCTGACTCAGCTCCTTCTTCACCACTACACATTAGTATAGTGACTGCATACCTGCACTCGCTGTCTTAATCTGTCAGTTGATCTCACCATCTCTTTCCTCCTAACTTGTGAATAAGATCCCGAGATATTTAAAAGCCTCCACTTAAGGCAGTAGCTCAAGTTCCACTCGAATAGTACACCTTTTTCCTACAGCGAACCATGGTCTCAGATTTGAAGGTGCTGATCCTCATCCCTGCTGCTTCACACTCAGTCGGACACATTCCCAATGCATGCTGGAGTTCCCAGCCCAATGAAGCCAATAGGACCACGTCATATGGAAAAAGCAGTGATTCTAAGGCCACCGAATTGGACCACCTCCCCTCCCTGGATGCACCTTGATATCCTGTCCATGAAAATCACAAACAGGACAAGAGACAAATCACATCCCTGGCAGGGTCCCACAGCCACTGGAAACTGTGTTGATGTTTTTCTGAGTATGCGGACACAGCTCTCACTGTCATTATTCAAGAACTGAGTAGCCCTTATTAAGGGGCCCTGGAAGCCCATGCTCACCCAGCACCCCCCCACAGAATCACTGTCATACGTCTTGCCTAAGTGAGTAAAGACCTGGTCCACCATTCCATGGCCTGGACAGAATCCACATTGCTCCTCCTCGATTTGAGGTTTCATGACTGGGCGGAGTCACCTTTCTAATACCCTGCCATAAACATTTGCAAGGAGGCCAAGGAGTGTGATCTCCTAATTGTTAGAGTACCCCAATCCCCCTTTTTAAATATGGGGACCACCACCCCAGTCTGCCACTCTAGTGGCACAGCCCCTGATGAACATTAAAAAGGTGTGTCAGCCATGACAGCCCAGCAATGTCTCTGCCTCACCCACCAACAACTGCTCCTTCCCCACAAGAGAGGTGACATTCAACTTTCCATGAGGTCAGTATTTGTGTCTGGGGTTCCAGTCTGCCAAAGCCTCTGCCTTCAACCGCCGCCCAGGTTACATTGTACCCAGCTTCTGTTTCTCCTGTAGGTGGTGGGCCCACACCAGTGCAGTTGGGCTGTGCCCAACCAGACCCCAAGGTAGGCCCTGCTGCCAGATGCTTGCCTGTGGGGCAGTTCTCCCAGGCCTGGCTCCAGGAGGAGGCCCTGGTAACCCCATACTGGGTAGGGTACTCTTTTTATATTTATGGAGCTCCATTATTAGGGGCTGTAAATTGCTCTTTGTCTGACCCCTCACCTGGGACCAATTTCCCTTGGAATTTGCTTCTGCTCCAGACAACATAGCTCCCAGGGTCACAGAGACACTCAAACCTTTCCACTACAATGGCAATACCTGGAGAGTGTCGCTAAAGTTAAAATGCGCAAATTTTTATGACTGACTGGAATATTGATAATTGACTGAAAAACAATTCAAATAAAAAAGTAAATTTAATGACTATATTTCTTGACCTCTAAAACATAAGTTTAAACTGCAAAAAAAACTATAAATCACACAAAAAATAAAATCATAAAGAAATATTAACATACAATGATCCCCGCCTATCACTGAAGTTACGTTCCAGACCCATCAGCGATAGGTGAAAATTCGCGATATAGAAAGACCATATAAATAAACATTTCTTTTATAGTTTAAGCCCACACACTTTAAACACATGTAAACTTATTAAAACACACTTTGTAAACACATATGATATGTGGATGTTGGGCTACGGATATGAGTAACATCTCTCTATTATAAAACATTTTAACGTCATGCAAGACAAGGCAGTGAGACAGAAGAACAGCTACCGAACAGGCTTTTAAATGATCGACGTGCAGAGCGACAAACAGAACAGGTATCTTGGCAGAAGCAGCACAAAGCCAGTAGCTGGTCCGTCCACTTATGCTTAGCGTGTGTTCAGCTCCCCCCCTTCACAATGCGAGCAGGAGAGACGCGAAGTGGCAGGAGCATAGCGCGCCTCCGGGGAGGTTGAGCAAAGCAATCAAGACCAGATCATCTCGGAGAGACACTTTGACGACACGCAAGACTAAACATTAGAACCTTAGGAAGCAAAACCCGTGAGACAGTGACTTTTGCACGTCACGCCCTACTTACAAACAATTTAAAACAAGTTCACTGACATCTAACCTAGCAGTTGTTGGAATGTTTTCAGTAGACAAACTTCAGGTGCTCCCAGCTCTTAAAACAATGACAAGCACAACATGCAGCTTGCCAGCAGAGGAGCCGAGCACTTCTCCTTAGCGTGCGTTCAGCCCTTACACCCCTCCCCCCTCCTCCTCCTTCAGGACGGTAGCGGCAGAGACGCGAAGTGGCAAAAGGACAGCTGCTGTACAGCCTTTTAAGTGATTGACACAAAGCGCGATAAGCACAACACACAGCTGGCCAGCAGCAGCAGCAAGACAGCAGCTGCACCAATCGCTTATCCTTAGCGTGCGTTCAGACCCCCTCTTCACAACGCGAGCAGCGTTATAAGTCCCGCAAGAAAGAGATTTAACCACGTCTGGGGTAGGAAATAAAGGACAAATATTGCTTTTACAAAAGTTTTAAAGTAAAAATGAAAATAATGCATATGTAACAGTTCCCATGAAAATAACAATCTCTTTAAATTGTTTTTCCGGTAAACCAAACCCGGGGGTGGGTGAGCGAAGCAAGCAGGGGGCAGAGCCCCCTAGTGATAATAATAATATTAATAAATCTGCAATGTAGCGGGGGATCACTGTATAATATTAACACTCAGACTAACTTGTCAGAGACAGTAATAAAAAAATGATAATGGCAGGAAAATGTGTAGTCAACAAATGAGCAAAAGACACAATCAGATATTCAAAGTCAAAAAAAAACATAAGAGATTCTTAACCAGATAATCAAAAACCACATCTTTCCGAACAAAGATCTTTGGGTTACCCATCAAATTCGATTACCCTGGAATTACAGAAGATGATCTTTATACAATCACCTAGATGAAGTCTCAAAAGTCAAAACCTGAATATATAAAGTCATTCCCGAATATATAAAGTCAGCGTTGGAATATATATATTATAAAAAAATCTTGGAAGGGAGACAAGATGCGATCTTCTTGGAAGATACTTTCACGTCACGCAAGACAAGGCAGTGAGACAAAAGGACAGCTGCTGTACAGGCTTTTAATTGATCGACACACAGTGCAACAAGCAGAACATGTAGCTCGCCAGCAGCTGCAGCAGCAAGCCAGCAGATGATCCGACTGCATCTCCTTGGTGTGCGTTCAGCCCCCCCATCACAACGCGAGCAGCAGAGATGCAAAGTGACAAAAGGACAGCTGCTGTACAGGATTTTAAATGATCGACACGCAGCACAACATGCAGAACACACAGCTCGCCAGCAGCAGCAGCAAGACAGTAGCTGATCCAACTGCATCTCCTTAGCATGCGTTCAGCCCCCCTCTTCACAACGCGAGCAGCATTATACGTCTCACAAGAGAGATTTAACCGCACCCGGGGCCGGAAATAAAGGACAAAGAGTAGATGACAAAGTAGAACATCGTAAAGAATTCAAAAATGTTGGAGCAGTACACATGCACAGCAAGTTAGAGATAATGGAAGTACTACAATTCAAAAGTCTCAAAAAAAGGATGGGAAAGATCACATTAGCTCAAACAAACAGAAATTATTACTCGGTGAAATAACGGAACAGCAAAAAGAGATCAAATATATTGTTCGGATTTAAACTTTAAGTTGGAGACTTGTAGATCGTCTAATTTGTGTTGCCAGCAAGAATTAAAAGATTCCAAAAACGTTGTTGCGGTATGAAGTCCAGTGAGACGGAGACTTTTAACATGAGATTCTTTCAAAGTCACGCCCTACTTACAACCATTTTCAAACAAGACAACAGTCATCTAATCTCAGTCGTGTGAATGCTTTTGTCAGACACACTTCCTGTGTTCTCAGCTTTTATAAATTTTAACAGGACAATAATTTTATACGTTCTAGATGACACGTCAAAGTTAATTCCAAATATTGTTTTTACAAAAGTTTTAAAGTAAAACTGAAAATAATGCATATGTAACAATTCCCATTAAAATAACAATGTCTTTAAATTGTAAATTGGGTGAACCCCCTAGTGTGTATATATATATATATATATATATATATATATATATATATATATATATATATATATATATATATATAATAATAAAAGGCAAAGCCCTCACTGACTGACTCGCTCACTGACTGACTCACTCATCACTAATTCTCCAACTTCCCGTGTAGGTGGAAGGCTGAAATTTGGCAGGCTCATTCCTTACAGCTTACTTACAAAAGTTAGGCAGGTTTCATTTCGAAATTCAAAGCGCAATGGTCATAACTAGAACATATTTTTTGTCCATACACTGTAATGGAGGAGGCGGAGTCACGTATCGCGTCATCACGCCTCCTACGTAATCACGTGAACTAAAAACAAGGAAGAGATTTACAGTACGAGTCACACGCGGGAACGAAGGTAAATGACGTTAATTTTTGACTGTCTTTTAATACTGTGTAAGCATACATATTAACACATGTGCAATTAAACGTGTGCATTTACGGGGTGATTTCTCAGGCTTAAAAGCTCACCTTTTATCAAACGCGGGAACAAAGGTAACTGACGTTGTTCACTGTCTTTTAATACTGTGT